>NW_010289480.1:34249-40231 GCF_000700745.2 Antrostomus carolinensis
TGCTTCTACATACTTCTCAGTGTCCTGTTGGCTAAGCAAAAATCACATTCAGTCAACCTGTTCCTAGCAGTGAATTAACAATGCTACCCAATATCTGACAAAGGGAAAGATTTCCAAAATATTTTAGTATCTGAGGATGCAGAAAGATGGTCAATGGGCTGTCCAAGATTACTCAGAGAGATAGGTGTGCCCAGCCTAACAGACCTGACCTGGGTGCAACTGGACACCAACCTTCCTAGGTGAGGGCAGCAGATTTTTTTTTTTTTTTGCATTTTCCCCCAAATCTGACCTTGGAAACTGCTGTGCTGTGGCAGCTGCACAAGTTCTGTTCACTCTGCACTGGAAATTGAAAAGCAGGCTTTGGAATATAAGGCTACATATCACCAAAGCAGAATAGCTCGTGCCTTGGATGTCTCAAAACCTATTTTCTCTCCATAAGTTACTCCAGCAAGAGAGAGCAAGTCAAACAGTTAATGGTCTGGAATCTGGTGGCAATTAATTAATTTATTTATTCTGCAGCCATAAACAAGAATATGATAACTTTAGCTCTCACTTCAAATAACTCACCTCTTCCTCTTCCTTTTACTCAAAGCACTACTATTGCAGTCCATGTATAAAGATTAATTAAAAAAAACCCCTTCTAGTTTTCAATTAATTTATTGCACAGTCACATCATACCTTCCTCAAAGTTATTTTTTTACTGATCTTCAGTTCTCACTTCAAAGTTCATTTCTTCTCTGACTTTTACTCGGTGTTACTATTAGATCTAATGTACAAAGATTAATTTATTGTTTTGAGTCAACTCCAATTTTTTCCTGGAGACTCAAGAGTCATATGTTTATTACACTAAATTCAGCAATGTCCAGGGCAAAGTTTCTAAAGTGTAGTGAGCAGCTGCACTTCCCAATACTCCTCCTCCCACAGAGTTTATTCCAGACAGATGCACTTGTCTATTTTAAATAAGTGTTTTGAAACTGTAGAGATCTTCCTCTACCACTTGCAAACCAAAACATTGATTAAAGACAGTTTGTGTGCAAATTGAGAGGGAGATTGAGTACAGAATTCAAACATCAGTGATTTTCTGAAAATGGTAATTAATTTGCTTGTGTAACTCCAAAAGCAGTTGAAGGCAGAAGCTGGCTATCATTTAATTTGTGCACTAGCCTTATGTCACACACAAAAATGCATCAAGACTGCAATTTCTGCAGTAAACACATACCACAAATATTGTACCATGTGCCAGCTAGCATTTCCTTTGTTTGCCCTACAGAGGTTTCTTCTAGAGAATAATTTCTCAGCAAATATAGCTAAAAGCCACCACATGAAGACACTGAACTTGTACTAGAGCTCTCTGAAATAAACCAGTTTCAGAAAGCAAAAAGCCTAGTGAGACTGTAAGCAGCTTACGTAGCAATTACACTTAAGAGTAGAAACACATCCCACCTAGAAGACCTGTGCTGATAGATCTCAACACTGAATATATTTTTAATTATTATATTTTTACGAGCTACCTATGAAGACTGTTACCTTATCAGTTTTAATCAGGACGGTAAAATGCTGGAGGGTACACTCCCTCCACTCCTGCTTGGCCTCACTTATCCTGCTTCTTTGGTCACTAGAGGAAAGCAACAGCAGCAGTACAGCTGTACAGTGCTCATCTCCCACTCTTGGCATGCCTCTTTGGATAGCCCTAAGATGAATACTACTCCCCCTATGCCTTACACTGCCTTGAAGTAGTTTATCACAGCATATCTTTACGAAGACAGCCCATAAGGAACTGCACTCCTGAGCAACAGAAATCAATAGCTCCTGATTTGCCTATACAGCTTGGCTTACCTAAAACCAAGCATAAGTCCCTGTAGATTTATGATGATTTAATTTTCATTAAATTAGTGCTTGCTTTACACTGATATGGTTCTGAATTCAAGCAAAACTGACATAGACAAGGGTGAGGTAAATTGGCACACACTTTAATGTCCAAACACAAGAGAGCAAGGGAATGAGACCATTCTTAACAGTATCTCTGGCACCGATGGGTGTGATGGAGGTTTCATGCCTGGACTAGGTGAAGCCCTGAGCAGCCTAGTCCGAGCACAGGGCTGAACTGGCTCTGGGGCAGGGGCTGCAGATGTCCCCAGGTCCCCACCAGTATGAACAGGATCCTTTGTCTCTGTCAGTAGCTGTATCCCACACTCTATCAAGCCTAGCTTTTAACACTGCATTCCTATCACATTGTTTATGAAAAGGTTCTAACACTTTATTGGTCACTCTGTAAATAACTAACGCTAGTATAAAGGCAGAAGAATGCTAACCATGAGTGATCTTATGTATGCTTAAAAATTCATTTTCAAATTCAAAATGTGATTGCTAAGTTTCTGGCTTGGTCAACAAGAATGTCACCAAATGCAAAAAAAAAAAAAAAATTACACAGACTATTTCTGCTGTATAAAGTATATTCCTTGGAGCACATGTATTGGAAACAGTGTATTCTTGTAAATATTTATTTAATTATTTATTAAAAAAACATATGAAGGCTAGGATTTCAACAAATTTCAATTTATGTGGTCGAAAAAAACACTGCTTGCAAAACATTGTGTTGGGTTACTGTTCGGGTTTGTTGGTTTTTTTTAATTCTCCCCATAAATGGGTGAAACAAAGAAGCAACATCAAAAATGGGGAAATAAAACAGAATTTTTAAAATTAACTACGGTTATGAAATGTTAGGAAACCAGCCATCACATTCAGCTGTTTGTTTCCAGTTTTCCCAGACAATATGGTTGAAATGCCTTTATCTCAAATTCATTTTATTGGCTGTACACTATAAATTCTTTGAGAACCTTGTTCAGCAAAAAATAAAAGAGCCGGCTAAGTCACTGCAGTTGATCTTTATGCACCTCATCAACTCATTAGGTAACAGGATCAAAGAGAGTACCCAGAATAAAGTTCATTGATGTTGCAGTACTGCTGTCTTAGAACTGTGGAGAAAATTCACTGAAGCTCCCAGTAATAGTTCTGTGAAGACATTTCGTGACAGCTACACAGCAGGTAGAAAAGGCAAAATATATCACCAAAATAGTAAGAGGGAGTGAATGATCAGATTTTAGAATTATAATATTGTTATTTCTGCTAATGTTTTTGTGGTTAGCACAACAGATTTGCCTTAAACTTGTGAGATACCTGCAAAATAATATAGCACCCAAAAAAGAGAGACAGAGAGAAACATGCCTGCCTTTCTCCATCCTACCCCCAAGGCCTGCTGCCTTCAGAGAGAAGCAGCAGCCCAAAAGTGCCGTGATGAGCAAAGTTTGAGGAGAGAAGTGGTAATTCAGATTCCTGCACCACTTGTGGCAACACTCTGGAGGATGACAATTACCCATGCTGTAAGCATCCAAAGCATAGTGTGGACTCCAGTGGCAGGGAATCTGAAACAACTAAATCACCTCTAAAAATCTGACTGACATTAGGAGCTTATTATAAACTCATCTAGAATTAATTTTTAAGCAGCATTTTAAATACAAAATCGTAGTTAAAGTAGATTTACCTGCATGAAGAGCAGTTAAACTTGAAGATACAAATAAGTCTTTCTTACAATACAACTGCTTCTGAGCAATAACGCTCCTAAAAATGTTTAGACTGGAGAACCCAATAGTTTCTTACACAGATTTTATAAATTCTAGAATTTGAGAATGTAACTGGGAATATTTTGGAAAAAACCTCATGGCAGTTTGTAGACTCTTTTTTTTAAAATTCAAATTGTGAACAAAAAAAGCAGAAATACATAACATTCATACAAAGCCTACCCATTAAATAAAGATGGACATACAGTAGCAGCGTTGCACGGATAACTACAACTGATACAGACAGTAGGTTTGCAGGGATAAAAGAAAGAGGATTACTCTTGTGTAAGAAGATCTGTTCTTTTACATTAAATGGGTCAATTGCTACATATGTGCTGAAGCACCTTCAATACCTAAAGAAAAGCTGATTGTTAAAGTTTACTTACTGTGACAGTAGGAAAAAAGCTCTGTAATACCAGCTGACCATAATTAAGTATCCAACAGACGCCTGGCCTTGTTGTAAATATTAACTCAACTGAAGTTACATGCCAAAATAACATTTTCCCTTAATTACATCTGCAGAAAAAGCTGAATGTAAAAAAGCCTCCTCTCCAGAACAAATTGAGGTACAGGACTGCATGATACAGAAATAATATGCCATAGTCACATAAGAAATCCCACACTGGTGATCAGAAAAACAGTGTTTTCTCTAATGGAACATTATTGAGGAAGCAATTTTTACTCAGACTACAGTGTCCTAGGTACAGGATGTTCAATGTGAAGTTGTACAACTTGAAGCTGAGGCTTTTAACTTTCCTTTTATGCGCTGCGGAATTTTCTGCTACCAATGCAGTGGGAAAAGTGACAAAAATCTACACATTAAATTACAGAAGACAGTTCATCACGCAGAAGAAAAAGCAGCAGTGTGCAGAAAAATGTCTTCTGTACCTCATACAGGCATCTCTTTTGAAAACTCACTGTTGCATGCCATGCAACGTGAGCCTGCATCACAGTCACATTCTTTCAAAGTTTACTCTAGGGGAACAAGAACAGCATAGCAAGTGGAGCAAAATGCCAGTGAACTAAATACACTGTTAGCTAATGAGGTCTTGTTGCACAGTGAGAACTTGCACACAACAGAACATCAACAAATCCACAGCAATGTAGGAGACATCCACTTCAAAATTGCTACGCAAATCAGCATGAGAACACATAAAACTGCATCAAGATTTTTACTTAGGTTGACAACACCAGTTTAGTTTTCAATAATGTGCAATTATTTTAATGCACAACTGTACTGTCTCACTTCTATGTGTGTTTTAGTAATGTAAAACTTTGTAAGACTATCATATTATAAATCCCCCCAAAAAACAAACAAACAAAAAACAACAGAAGAAAGGTTTTTAAGAAGTAGTTATTAGTGACAATCTACAGACCTCGTATAGACCTAAAAATATATTAATCTAAAAAGTTATTTTCTCTGAGGGCAAAGGAAAATCAGTCATCAGTCTGGGAGTACCTTGATTAAAATACATTAATAATAGGAAAACATGCCAAGCAATACTTTCAGCAGTTACACAGACAGAAGGAGGTCATTAAATTCTACTTCTCTACCCTCTCCTCCCCATCTGAAGTTACCAAAAATAAAATACCACTGTCCTAACGTAACATTTTATAAGTAGCAACTTTCAGTCAATGCTGTATCCCTCCTGGCTAGAAACTGTTATTTTCAGGCTCTGGTTTTCCTGGCTGTTCATTGTGGTGCTGCCTCTCGCGCGTGATGTCATCTCAGAGTAACCAGATTGAACTGGCCGGGAACCCCACCGGAGCTGCAGGCCCAAAGTGTACATTCAAATTACACTGTGTGGATCAGCAATGAGAAAGAGCCAGCAAGAGGTATCAAATTTTCTACACATCTGGCCAAATCTTGACACAAACATAAAGTTAATACTGATGTAATTGACTCCACCACCTGAATGGACACTGAGCTTTGTTAGTTTCAGTGGAATTGTTTAACTAGATGCATTTTTAGGCATTACTTTCACTCACAGGATTTCCAGCATGACGTGCACAGGTATCTATCAAGATCACAGTTATACAGACAAAAATTTTGTGCTGTGATCGCTAACTTTTTAAAACGTTAATAGCTAAAAACTCATGAAATCCCACCAAGTTTTCTACAGCCATTTGCTGAATTATAGTGGTGCGACATTTGCTGGCTCTGATGTTTTACACTCCTGCAGTTTACCGGTCTCCCTCAATCAGACAGATTTAAAAACGCTAGCCGTCAGTCTGCCGTGCACCTATTCCACGGAGACAGAGGTTTTGCACGTTACTAGAACACGCAGGTTACTACTGGCGGGGGTAGTGGGGAACAACAAAGAAATCCCGCAGAAACCCAAGAGCCAACAAAAGACAGCGGCCG
>NW_010289481.1:0-16115 GCF_000700745.2 Antrostomus carolinensis
GTTTCTTCACTTCTCCTCAAGGGAGAAGGAACATCAATCACAAGCTAATGTAAATGTAAATGCTAGGTCTTCTTCCTACCTTGTGGTGATGGAGACTTTAGGTTGGCAATAGAGGTATAAGTTACCTGCCACTCTGGTCACCTCTGCACTTAGTGGTTTGCTGTATTCTACTCATTTATGTATATAAAGTCCAACAGTCAGAGACTAGAATTGAGTTGCTATTTGTTCTATCTGCAGAAAAATGTCTTCCATATCTCTTGGACATGGTTGATGTAGGAGAATAGGAGAAATGTGGGAAATTTCAGGTGGTCTCAAATGGTACTGTCTGTGTTCAGGCAACCAAATTCAGCCCCAGATGATTAGCTTAGACTGGTGACCTCACCTTCAAACAGTCAGAGTTTTTTTGCAGGAAAGACATTTCAACTTTCTAACAACTTGTATGTCCATTGCCACAGCACTTGGATTCTAGTAGAGGGTCCAGGTCTTGACATACAGTTGGGAATGTATATGGTGGCATTGGCCAGTGTAGTACCAGTCTTCTCAAGTCTCTATTTTGGAAGGGAAGTATGGTTCTCAAACTTGTTGTTATAACCCTGTCCACCACAACCATTTCTACAAGCCAACACCAAGTCCCCTGACCATGGAGTGATAGTCCCAACTGCCTGTGCTAAAAACTTTGGCAGCTAGATTGAGAGAAGTCCAGCTCCCAAGGGAGGAACACCTGAACAGGCCACATGAGATGCCTTCAAAGAGCCAGTGACAAATGGGCACAGAGTGGACGTCTCATTGTCAGATGGCCACTGGGTTGGAGTGACATAATATCCCGCTAAGAAGCAAACAATGGACAACAGTAAAATCACACTCCTCCTTAACACTGTCCTCTCTGTCAAGAAATGTCTATAAATATCAGGGTCTCCAGCCTTTTTCTTAGCAACTGATTCAAGATCTCTCTGCAAGGCTGCATCCCATACCTGCTGTGATCCTGCTGGATATCCAATCATGAGGATCATCTACGTTGTGTTGGCTGTTTTTCTAGTGGCCTTGATGGCCACCCCAGGTAAAGTGGCAAATTATGTGGAGCAGAAATGAGACATAATCGTGAACTATAAAGTAATTAAGATTAAAAAATGACTTTTCCAGGAAAGCAGGTGTGGGTGGTGAGTCTTGTATCAAGGTTTTGCTTGGGTTTGGCTCATGAGATTTTTGGAGTGAAGTTCAGCTCCAGAATCACACCATCTTAGATTTAGATATTCACCATCTGGGGGTCTCCATGTGAACTGGGTTCCATCATAGTCATAGAACACTGGTCGATAGAGTCAGAGCAATTCAGTTCATCTCAAGCTAGATACCCAGGCTGTGACTATGCTGAGAAATTCATCAGTGCCAGGACTGATTGATGTCTCAGATTGACATCTGAACTAAGTCTTCCAAACCATTTAATTGACAGCCCTGTCACTGGCTCAGTTTAGCTCTTGGCCAAATAGCATGGACTCAAACCATTCCTGAGAGCAGTGCTCACAGTGGCCAGGATCCATTCCCAAGTATCATCTTGGATGTGGACACTTTGATTTAAGGAGGAAGTTTACTGTGGTGTACTGGTGGGATTTCTGCGCTGTTGACCATGATGAATTAGTCAATGCAGACATAGCTCTATTTCTTTCTTTCTACAGGCAAAAGCAGACCAAAAAAGAGCTGCAATGGCTATTGTTCCAGGACGTGTGGTAAAGGAGAGAAGGAAGAGCACACTGAAGACTGCAGGAGGATGTACTGCTGCCTGACACACAGGAAAAAGAAGTAGAGCAGAGACTTTGAGTGCTGAGAGGAGAAAGGAAACAATGATGTTTGCATTAGTTTCTTCTGGTTTGATGGAAATGGAGTTTGCTTCTCTCATTAAAAAAGTCCAGTTCTTACCCTGAAGTATGCTGTGTGATTCATTGTCTTCCAAAAAGTTGTGTGCAGAGGATAAGGAAAGATCTGGTAAGTCTTTCCAGATAAGTTCATGTTTATGGAGATGATATGGTCAAATGCAGATACTGCACTTTCTCATACCAGCCTCATCACAACAGGAGTCATAAGTGAGTTTCTTAGCGGTCTGTTCGTATGAAGTTGTGTCTTTTTGTGATTCAAATCCTACAGGGATGTGCAGGAGCAGGGACAGGGTGGTGCTATTAGAGAGAAATTCACTGTATGCCTCATCACTGTCCTCCAGAGGTCTGTCCCATACTTGGACTGAGATGATCTACCAGAAATGACCATTTGCTGCTGTCTGTGCCTGCAGCTCTTCTCTCACTAGTGGGTCACAGATTGGTTTCACATTCACCAGATTTTTATCTTTCGAGTGGACCCAGCGATGCCCAGAGATAATGTCTTGGTTGAGAATTAGCAGTTCCCCGTGCTGTCTTCTTAGGAAGAGTCTTCTTGGATGCCATGGGCTATTTACCCCATCGTGCAAACTCTTTGAGAGAGATACCCTGGTTTGGAGAAAACAGGGGCTAATGACACAAGACCATTGAAGGAAAAAACCAAAGTCCATTTGGGATAATACTTAAATGCCAATGGCAGTTTGCAGGTTCAGAAGCCACAACACAATTTGTAGGTTGCACCAGTCCTAGCTAGGTCCAGTCTGTTATCTGGGATGTGACAGATCGTGTCTCTCTCCTCCAGCTACTCAGTAGTCTGCCTTTCAGGCACTGGAAGGGGTTGCCCCGGGCAGTGGTGGAGTCCCCATCCCTGGAGGGATTGAAGAGTCGTGTAGACATAGTGCTGAGGGACATGGGTTAGTCGTGGACTTGTCAGTGTTGGG
Source organism: Antrostomus carolinensis (assembly GCF_000700745.2). Taxonomy (NCBI): domain Eukaryota; kingdom Metazoa; phylum Chordata; class Aves; order Caprimulgiformes; family Caprimulgidae; genus Antrostomus; species Antrostomus carolinensis. Next base: position 2,804 of record NW_010289481.1, read on the forward strand.
TTCATGATTGGACTCAATGATCTTAAATTGAGGCAATTCTGGGATTCTGTGATCACATTTCCAGGTAGAAACCAGCACTAGCAAAATACCAAAACAAGGCTAGAAACATGGCTTTTTGCAGCTCTTGGTGGCTTTTGAGCTCTTTCTTCCATGGGCTGTGCCAGCTGCAGTGTCAGTAGTCAAGGTGAGACACGTATCTGCTGGTCAGAGCTCAGTCAGCTGGAGAGGAAGAAGATTTGGGGAAGGCTGCCATCTTTTGGATAACTGCGAAATAACGGCACCTGCTTAGGAAATGCTGCTCATGGACGCGAGAGGTGCCAGCTCAAGCCTTTTTCTTGGAGGACAGAAGTTATTTCTGCTCTGTTCTTGCTTCCCACAGACCAATCCAGATCTTTATTTAGGGCAAACTAGGATCAGAGCTGGAAATGATCTGGCAGATTTTCTGTGGTGGTTGCATCTGCAAGGATGGAGCTACACATCTGGAGAGCAATCTTGAAGTTACCTTCCACCTGGCTGGCTCAGGTCCTGCAAGCAACACAGAGGATGCAGGTGCAAGAGGTGCAACCAGGCTTGGTGCATTGGTTTTGGGGTTCTCTCTCCCTGTCCCTCCTGTTGTCAGGTGGTTTCAGGGGTTTCTTTTACCTCTTCCACAGAAACCTTGTTGGTGTTGGCAATTGCTATATGTGCTCTCTCAACCCTTGGGGTGTAAGGTCTGAAACTGACCACCTTGGTCCTACACTTCTCTGATAACCTGGTCTCCAGGTCCCCTCCACTACTCTCTCTCCCAGACCCATCTGCTCCATGGCCATCAGAGCACTTGCCTGCCTGGTGGCCCACTTTCCTGCAGATTAAACATTCATCTAATGACCATAAGCTGCTTAAATATGTCGGGTAAAGCCCCTTTGTGAGCATCCTGAGAACAAATGGTTCCCTGCTGGGACCACTGCTATACCCCCCACACCAAAACATTTTTTTATGGATGTGTCATCTGTTTTCTTTCCCTTTTGTGCATCCAGTCTGCTCATCTCCTTTCCATGAGCATGGAGTGAAGAATTTGCCCCACCATGGACAAAAGGGGATATATCTCATATAGGCACCAAAGCCAAGACCAAGTGGGCAGTTGGGATATATCTATTCCAGTCAAAAAAACCCCCAGGATCAGGCCAGCTGTCTAGTCCTGAAGCCCTGTGGTACAGTCTGCCATGTCCATATGATTAAACTCTCTCAGTCTTCAAAACAGGGTGGTGCCTTCAGATGTTCTATTGGGAATGGTCTCTGGTCTATGCTAACTCATGAGCTCCCCAGGGTTGTTTGGGTCACTGCTTGTTCACCTGGGCTGAAACTGGCAATTCAGCAGTAGGAGCAGCTGTCTGTACCCCAAATTGTTTAATTCCCAGTTCCAGATGTAGCCACAGGGAGTTTAGCTTCAAGTATGGTAAAGTAGGACAGTAGCCATGTGGCTTTTATGACCAGGGCAGGAGTAAACTAGGACCATATAGCAAAGACCTTCACCAACAGTCTCAGCTCAAAAAATATGAGGCAAAATTGTAACTCATACAAAGAAAATAAGCTTCATTCTCACTGTAAAAGTGAAACATGGCAACTGAGGAATTACTCCAGCCCTGGCTATCCAGTCAGAAAGCATCAGGAATTTCTGAGCAGCACTGAATGAGGGACTGATGGATCTGGCTGGCATTTCATTCCAGCTTCCTTTCACTTAGAATCCCAGACTGGTCTGGGTTGGAAGGGACCTTCAAGCTCTTCCAGTTCCAACCCCCCTGCCATCAGCAGGGACACCTTCCACTAGATCAGGTTGCTCAAAGCCTCATCCAGCCTGGCCTTCAACACTTCCAGGGAGGGGGCATCCACAACTGCCTTGGGCAACCTGTTCCAGTGTCTCGCCACCCTCACAGTGAAGAATTTCTTCCTAATATCTCATCTAAACCTCCCCTCTTTCAGTTTAAACCCATCTCCCCTTGTTTTGTCATTAGCTGCCCTTATGAAAAGTCCTTCCCCAGCTTTCTTGTAGCCCCTTCAGGTACTGGGAGGCCACTAGAAGGTCTCCCTGGAGCCTTCTCTTCTCCAGGCTGAACAGCCCCAACTCTCTCAGCCTGTCCTCATAGGAGAGGTGCTCCAGCCCTTGGATCATCCTCATGGCCTCCTTGGGACTCGTTCTAACTGGTCCCTGTCTTTCTTGTGTTGGGGCCTCCAAAACTGGACAGTCTGCTCTTGAGACTCTTGCTTTAGTCACTTTTACAGCTCCTTACACTCAAGGCTGCAGTAGCATGTGCTTGAAGAAATACTAAATGTTTTTTGTGGCATTGTTTTGCTTAATACTTATGTTTTTTCCTTCTCCCTGAACAGCTTTTCCTCCTGTGGCTTCTGATACTTGATATGTACTTGATATCTACTTGATATATGATACTTGATATACTTACCACCAAGATGATGAAGGGAGTGGAGCATCTCCCTGTGAGGAAAGGCTGAGGGAGCTGGGGCTCTTTAGCTTGGAGGAGACTGAGGGGTGACCTCATTAATGTTTATAAATATGTAAAGGGTGAATGTCACGAGGATGGAGCCAGGCTCTTCTCAGTGATGCCCAATGGTAGGACAAGGGGCAGTGGGTGTGAGCTGGAACACAGGAGGTTCTGCTTAAACTTGAGAAGGAACTTCTTTACAGTGAGGGTGACAGAGCCCTGGGACAGGCTGCCCAGGGAGGGTGTGGAGTCTCCTTCTCTGGAGACATTCAAGACCCACCTGGACACCTTCCTGTGTGATCTCATTTAGGTTCCTGCTCTGGCAGGGGGATTGGACTGGATGATCTTTCGAGGTCCCTTCCAATCCCTAATATTCTGTGATTCTGTGATATATCTTCACTGAGAAGTGTGATCTCTGGAGAAATAATACTCTGAAACATTGTCTTTCTTCTAGTCTATTAATTTCCTGTGAAAGTTATAACTGGGTTCACTCAGGATCTTCCCTCTTCTGCGGGGTCAGATGGTTTTAGCCCTTGAGAGATCTTTACCCAAAGAAGCCAAAGGATACATTGGACACATCATGGTTGATATTCACCTTTGTTCCAGGGTGCTGGAAAAACCTGAAGAGTAGCACAAGTATAATCTTTTTTGAGGAAAGAAAGTGGTCAAGAATCCAGAAATGCTTTGTAAAGACAAAAGAAGAGTTTGAGGATATTCAAATTTTTAAAAGTGAACAACAGGCCCAAAACTCTTTCTATTTCACCCTGCCTTGTATAATATAAGTCACTGGATGTCACTCGTTGAAGGTAAAGTTCAATGGAGTTGCAGAAAATCAGAGGTTCCTCTGCTGTATATAACAAATTTATGGACTTCGCTGCCAAAGAAGGTCACTGAGTCAACTGCTGTGACTGGATAATTGCATGGCCATGGACATTTGTAGCTCTGCATGTGAAGATCCTGTAATAAAGGTAATCAAATCTCATGCTTCAGCGCATAAGTGGATCTTCTACGGCAGCCAGGAAAGAGGTTTTCCACCCGCATACTCAGGATTGTGCAGTTAGTTTGGTGTGCTATGGAGGTAACCTCTGAAGCCTCAGGTTTTGGCCATGGCTGGAGGCAGGAAGCAGGATTTGATGAGCTGGTGGTCTAACTGGGTATGGCAATTCCTATACAAGAGTCAGGGAGATAATGAAAGGTGGATTGTGCGATTACTATGCTACAATGAGCCATTTCACTGCCACATTTGGAAATAGACGTGGTTCAGGAGATACCTTCAACGACAAACTGTAGTCTGAAACATCAAGAAAGGACCAGAGGGCACTTATGCGATGGAGTCTGAAATATCCTCAGAGACTGGAGGTGGCACTTTGCCCAGTCTGTGAATGAGGATGGATGAAGAAGCCCTCAGTGAACACTGAAACACTGAACCTCTATGACAAGCCTTTGGTATTCATGTTAATGAAAAGACCAACCACTGCAAACCAGGGAAGAGACATGCTGGTGGGTATGATGCTGGAAGTCAAAGGTTATGGTCTACATGATTTTGTGTGGATAAATCTTGGAAATCAGATTCTGTGCAGGCATACCATAATTAAAAGGCAGCTCAGAAGGCCAACTCTGTCCTGGGCTGTATCACCAGAAGTGTGGGCAGCAGGTGGAGGGAGGGGATTCTGCCCCTCTGCTCCGCTCTCCTGAGACCCTACCTGAAGTGCTGCATCCAGTTCTGGGGTCCTCAGCACAGGAAAGACATGGACTTGCAGGTTCAGAGAAGGCCACAAAAATGATCAGAGGGATGGAACAGCTCTGCTGTGAGAACAAGCTGAGAGAGTTGGGGTTGTTCAGCCTGTAGAGGAGAAGGCTCTGGGGAGACCTTATTGTGGCCTATCAGTACTTAAAGGGGGACTATAAGAAAGATGAGGACAGACTTATTAGCAGGGTCTGTAGTGACAGGACAAGGGGTGATGGTTTTAAACTAAGAGAGGGGAGATTCAGACTAGGTAGAAGGAAGAAATTTTTTATAATGAAGGTGGTGAGACACTGGCCCAGGTTGCCCAGAGAGGTGGTAGAAGTCCCATCCTTGGAAACATTCAAGGTCAGGCTGGATGGGGCTCTGAGGAACCTGATCTGGTTGAAGATGTCCCTGCTCACTGCAGGGGGGTTGGATTAGTTGACCTTTAAAGGTCCCTTCCACCCCACACTGTTCTGTGATTCACTGATTCTATGATAAAATTTCCACCATATGCAAGAGAAAAAAAAGCCATGTGGCAATAAGACAACTCATTGACATTGCAATGTGAACGAGGCACTGACGAGGTTGAGATGTTTGGAGGTAAGAAGATGGTCCAGACAAGCAGCATCTTGGAGAAAATGGCATCATCCAGTAGTGTAAGCACTGGTCAGACAAAAATACCCACCGTGGCTGCTACAGGGGATGCTGAATTTGTGCTTTTCAAACCTAAATGTCTAAGTGGCTGCATCTTTGATTACAGGACTCAAGCTCTGCATCAAGAAGCTGTGAAAGCCTGTAACTTCTGTGGGTCAGCACAGACTAGAGGAGAAATTGATGTTTCCCAGCAAGCAGAGAGCTGTGAAATATTCCATTGAAAACCAGCGCCAGGAAACTGTTCCCATCTGATACAGAGTCATTTTGCACAGTGGTGAAGGTTTTCACACGTAGCAATAAAGAGTGATTTTTTTTGGAAGGCAAATAGCTGAAAGAGCAAGTTGCACCTGAAAATGAAGGTATCACCTCTGGTCATGATTGCAGCTCCCTGACGTAGCAAACCAACATGTGCCTGGCAGAGGATTTCCCACTGGGGTACCAGCCGCCAGACTGTTACTCTGCCTTCACACTGTCAAATGCACTCGGATTCACAATTCGCTCAGCACTGGGTTAAAATAAACATGATTTTAAAGAAAACAAGTTTTGCTGCAGTGCTGGCAGTCAGCTGTGATATTCATCGATCACTTCTCTACATAGAACCAGTACAGCCCACGCAGTCCAGTCACTGGTGCAAGTTGTTTTTTTTTGTTGACACATCCAAGCTCTTATGAATTAAAAAAAAGATAGAACCTGGAAAATGGATGGGAAGCTACAGATTATAAAATTATATTTTCTGAATGCTGAACATCAATTAAACTTGTCAAAGAGGCGTTAGATGGATCCATCTTGTTCTGGTGAGAGTGAAGGGAAGGTCAAAAATAGTGTGGCCAGCAGGACTAGAGAAGTGATCCTCCCCCTGTACTGGTCACTGGTGAGGCTGCACCTCGAGTACTGGGTTCAGTGTTGGGCCCCTGACTCCAAGAAGGACATGGAGGTACTGGAGCGTGTCCAGAGAAGGACAATGGAGCCGGGGAAGGGTCTGGAGCACAAGTGTGATGAGTTCCCGGCTGAGGGAACTGGGGTTGTTGAGCCTGGAGAAAAGGAGACTGAGGGGAGACCTTCTGGCTCTGTCCAGCTCCCTGAAAGGAGGGTGGAGAGAGGTGGGGGTGGGTCTGTTCAACCAAGGACCAAGTGACAGGACAAGAGGAAATGGCCTCAAGTTGCACCAGGGGAGGTTTAGATTGGATCTGAGGAAAAAAATTGTTCACTGAAAGGGTTCTCAAGCATTGCAAGGGGCTGCCCAGGGAGGTCATGGAGTCACCATCCCTGGTGGCATTTAAAAGATGGGTAGACGAGGAGCTGAGGGACATGGTTTAGAGGTGGAATTGGTAGTGTGAGGTTTGCGTTTGGACTTGTTGATCTTAAAGGTCTTTTCCAACCACTATAATTCTGTGATTCTGTGATCTGAAAATCATCAGGTCTCAAGACTCTCCCACTGATGTTTCCTTACTTTCAACTGATCTATTTTTACCCGTTGCTGTGAAGAAGTTGCAAGCACCTACACCATGGTCTCTGCTTATTTAAAATCTTGCCAGACCAGAGCTCTGCACTGTTCACACTCTTTAAGAGGCCAGTCCTCAGCAGACACCAGAAATGGTCTGGGTGGGAGAGGACTCATCCCTATTTCCCAGCAGTGATGCCCTTGAAGGAGTTCATGGCAACACTTAACCTGTTGAGACCCAAGCTGTGGTTCATGTGCTTTGGATGGGAAAGTCAGAGAAGAATACAGCTCCATCCATCAGGAAAAAATCCAAAGAGTGGATGCACTGAGGCCAACACACAGCCTAGCTGAATGAACAACAGGGATGGAAAGTGAACTGATTCTGATTCTATGAACGTGTCCCAGGACTGAAAGCACTGAGATCTCCTGAAGTTGAATGTATATATAGCTGTGACTCTCAGGTGAGGTCCAACTACCAATTTGCCCTCTTCATAGAATCACAGAGTCATAGAATGGTTTGGGTTGGAAGAGACCTTAAAGCTCATCCAGTTCCAACCCCCCTGCCAGCAGCAGGGACACCTTCCACTAGACCAGGTTGCTCAAAGCCTCATCCAACCTGGCCTTCAACACTTCCAGGGAGGGGGCATCTACAACTTCCTTGGGCAACCTGTTCCAGTGTCTGACCACCCTCACAGTGAAGAACTTCTTCCTAATATCTAATCTAAACCTCCCCTCTTTCAACTTAAAGCCATTTAAATCTTCTTGCACTGCATTTTTCTGTACCTAGATGGTTGTACTTTGCACTGGAAAAGGCAAAGTCTCAATCCAGCAAAGCATTACACCCAAAATTAACCTGAAGCCCATCTGTGCTGCTTGAAGCAAGAGGCACTGAAATCTAGTGTTTAAATATTCTGCCACACAGACATGTCTCAGGCGTGTGTTTAAATAAGGATAATGATTTTTTTTTTTTAATTATTTTTAATCAAGACCCGATAAAAGAGCTGTCGACAAAAAAGGTGGAAACAGTGATGTACATTTATGCACTGAAAGCACACGTGAGCAATGTGACAGTATTGCCCCCTCCCTGGAAGTGTTGAAGGCCAAGCAACCTGGTCTAGTGGAAGGTGTCCCTGCTGCTGGCAGGGGGGGTGGGGCTGGATGAACTTTAAGGCCCCTTCCAATCCAAACCATTCTATGATTCTATGATTCCCTGTGAGAAATGTGGGGCAAGGAACGGTATGTGTGTGTGTTCCAGTCCCTGGTGTGTCACAACACTACCGTGGCTCCTGAAAAGAAGAATTTACCATCTCACATCCTGCTGGCCCAGCCCAGCTGCCATCTTGCACCGAATCCTCCTGGTAGCCGTGAGCTGCAGCACATCGCGCTCACGCAAGTGGAACCAGCGGCTTCTCTTTTTGAATGTTAATTAATTAATAGCTAGCACAACAGACACCCTGCATCTCCACAGCACCTTGCAAAGCAGGAAGCAGCAGTTACTTGGCAGCACAATGAAGGCCGTTCCTCAGGAAGAACGTGTTTTCTCTAATGTAGAGATTTCTTGGTGGGATTTTCTGAGCTGTCTTATGCAGGATCAGCAGAACTACTCCTGCTGTTCAGGTCTATGAATTAAATCTCTCTTTAAGTCTCAGAGGAACAGGAATTCTTTCCTCTCTTCCAGGTGAAATACTAGAGGAGCTGAGGAGTGACTAGTCAAGGCTGCATAATCTCCACTGGAGCTAGAAGGGCAACTAAGAACTTTTTGGGTCAAGGTGGGTCTCATCCAACAAGCACGTTTTTTCTATCCTTACCTGGATGGTTGCCCTATTGAATTCATTTCAAGTACAGTGATCTGTAAGATTTAGATCAAGAGTTATTGTTTGCTGCTGTTTCAGCTGCTTCTTCTTTTCTTTTTTTTTTTTTTCATTCTGCCCTAAAAATGCCAGAGCTTGTTATCTTCTCAGAGATTTAACCTGAGTATTTGTGCTGCAGAATCCCCCGTGCCCCTTTTTATCAGCCTAACAAGCAGATAACTGAGTTCCTCATGCTTCTCTTTGAGGAGTCTTTGCCATCCTCCAGCTTTGCTTGACCTCCCCAGGTTTCTCTCCCTATTGCACTGACCATCACCTGAGCAGAGCAGAAGATAGGTTTCTCCAGTACAGGCTGGGTTTCCCATGGGAGATGCTGCAGGGAGTGCTTTGTGACACTCACCCAAAGACCAAGCACACCATTCATGGCTCTCAGGCTCTGGCAACCCAAGAAGCAAGACTCAAAAAGTGTCACTTAATCAAAGCATCCTGCTATCCTCCAACAGCTCTATCTCTGGACATGGTTTTGCTCACCCTGCTTAGTTTAAGTTGCTCTTGCCTAACTTCAACCCTTTAAAAGTTAGATTTCTTGTGCAGAGCTCTGCATTCTCTCCACAGTCAGCAGAAAGAAGACAGGTATCTTCAGAGCATGGTTCATCCTGTCCCCAAAGTGCATGCCCAAAACAGGGGGAGGAATTGCCTTCTAGATATGTTGGCATCATCTCCAAATCCTGCAGAGAAACTCTGAAGGACCAGCTTGAGCAAGATGTCCAACTTATAGATATCCAAAACAAAGTGAGACGAATTCCCCATGCCTGGCTTAGTCTTTAGAAACCTTATAGGGAAGAACAATTCTTCCATTGCTTTATTAAGCAATCTTCAAGTTTATTTATCTCTTCCTTCCAGTCTCTTTAAATGCCACTGAAGTAGCCGTCATCATAAATCAGAGTCATCAGAACTGCCTTTCAAAGCAAAACTTCTAACCGAGAAGAAAAGACATCACCGTGAAGCAAACACTGATGGATTATATATTGCAGAGACAGTAGCGTGGGGGTTACTCCAACCTCATCTCACAATGGGCCAAACTGATGGACTTGTGGTGTGCATCCTCCTGGGGAGAAGTCTGCCCCAAGAGCATTGCAACAGCTGGGTTGGCTCAAACCAAAGATGTACTGAGGATTTTCTCTCCAGTTTTGGGCCATTAACAGGTCCCTATAAGAAAAGTAAGAACAGGGCAAACACATGTGATAAAGACCTCTACTGATTTTCCACTTTCTGCACATTTTCAGGGGACTCATTGAATTGATGCTATTTGCCTCCAATCACTAGTTCTTATTCTGCAAGAGACAATGAACAGTTGGTCCGTATTCACAATTCTCAAGTCCTCCAGGATTTTGCAGTCTCTGCTGCACAGAGCTCTGGGATAATCCATGCAGAACATGTCAAGAGTCCCACTGGAGAGGTTTGTCACTGTCCAACCTCGATGGCTGGATGTCCCCGAGGTTCTTATGCTCCAGCAGTTTTGCATGTGGTGACTTGTTTCCAAGCACTGGCATGACTGGTGATCAACTGGTGGTCCCCAGTGGTGACTGATCAGCTGAAAAATGAAGCTTTCCTCTGAAAGAAATGTGCGTCAACCCTGAGGTGAATCTCTAGGCTGTGTTGACTTTGAGTCCCAGGTGAGCCCAAACTGGACAGTGAGACTTGGAAATGGTGTTTTATGAAAAGAGCTTGAAGCAGTAGAAAAGAAAACAGCAAAAGGAATAAAAGCTCTGGTATGTCTTTCTGGTTTCTTGAAGAAACAAAGCTTGAGGGATCATATTCTCAGAACACTCATCTCTGTTTTTTTGTGTCCTTTTCATTCCTACCCCCTCCAAGAACTCCTTCATCCCTTGGGCAGTTTCTACTGGATCCCAAGGAGAGGAGAGACTTCCTATTAAAGTCTTCTCCTACTCAAGGCTACAGAAGACAGGCACAGCTCCAAATGAAGGGTCCCTTCTGGTTCCTCTACAGGGCTATTACACAGTATGGCCAACTCAGTGCATGAGCATGGCTCTTGCACTGTCCCTCTGCCATGGCACTCATTTATTCCTAAACCAGTGTTCTCCAATGGAAGGGTAATCCTGGGGAAAACAGTTCCCCATGTTGTAAGAATCATTGGTTATGTGCTCTTCAAATTAAAAATAAAAAGAATTCCACAGCAGAATGTAACACATAATGATCATAGAATCATTTTTGTTGGAAAAGACCCTTAAGATGATTGAGTCCAAGCATCAACCCAACGCTGCCAAGTCCACCACTAAACCGTGTCCCTCAGCACCACAACTACGTGGCTTTTAAATAACTCCAGGGATGGTGACTCCACCACTGCCCTGGGCAGCCTGTTCCAATGCCTGAGAACCCTTTCAGTGTAGAATTCTTTTATCATATCCAGTCTAAATCTCCCCTGGTGCAATTTGTGGCCATTTCCTCTTGTCCTGTCACTTGGTCCTTGGTTGAACAGACCCACCCCCACCTCTCTCCACCCTCCTTTCAGGGAGTTGGAGAGAGCTAGAAGGTCTCCCCTCAGCCTCCTTTTCTCTAGGTTCAACAACCCCAAATTCCCTCAGCTGGGAACTCAGCAGACTTGTGCTCTAAACCCTTCACCAGTTTCCTGATATAAAACTAATTCACTCTTATAACAAATTTCTGTCTTTTCCTCACACACAACTGTTTCACGATTTTAAACCTATTCAAAGATGGTTGGTTTCATTTTGTTTAGAGATTTTTTTTTATGCCATCAGTAATTTTGTTTGATTAAAACCAAACAGCGTCACTGATATGCATATATACATTGTAATTATCATCATACAGTATTGCTGTGCTCATGGGTTCAGTGTAACTAACTTTATGACATTCTCAATGTATTTGCCATGTGTTGGTTAAATACCATCCCAGATGTTGGTTAACTACCTTAACCAACCAGTTGGGAAAGAGGATATTGGAACAGGTCGGAGAAATGACACATTCATACCTGAAAATGCTATTTGAAAATTAGTTTCAATGGCTATTGAGGTGTTTGAGCAAAAACCTCACTCTTTAAATTTCAGAGTGGAATACAATTAAATTGAAGATCACTTTTAGCATCAAAGAAACATTATTACAAATCCTACCATGAATTCAAAGGTATTAATACCTGATGTCTGTGTAGCATGCATCCTTGGAGGGCTTTCTAAATGTTAACTCATGTGTGTGTCATGAACAACCCGGGACATAAATTTGTTGGCCCTTGCTAGGATCCTCTAGACTTGGTCTTTTCTGCTTTCCTATGGAATTGGAGCAGGGTTGGGGTTTGTTTTTGTTTTTGTTTTTGTTTTTGTTTTAATTTCCAGACAAAAGCCCAGTTTATTTTCTGCAGAAGAGTTTCACTTACCACTGGTACTTCAGAGAGAGGTCTATAAACACAGCAACTAACTCTACTTGGCAAAGGTAAATTTCCCTTACCAGTGCATCACTACTACATAAGGGTGGCCTGACAAATCCATTGACATGACATAAGGACAGATTTAGGAGTAGTTTGGGAGCATAATAAATGAATCCCCCATTGAGTCGAGTATACATTTCCTTGGATCTATCAAGCAATCAAAATAAGCCCTTTGGATTACTTGAGACAAATGCCTGTCTGCACAACAAATCACCACAGATTGCTTATGACAGCTAAATGAGACGTCCTTTCAGAACATCACCCAGCAACTTTCACACGGCTCTGGACCACATAATAAAGCAGGAGTTAAGAAATTTAAAAACCACATCACCTCTTTTGGGTCTTTTTCTCATAGGATAAGGACAAATGACTTCAAATATGTGTGGGAATGCCTGCTCTTTCAGGGCAATTTGGCCAAATGTCTGCTTACAAGGCATTAGAGCTTTTCTATTGTCTTTGACATTTCAGGTTACTAAAGGATTATATCCATAGGCTCTAGTAAGCCCTGAATATTTAGAAAATACATACACGATTCTCCAGACATCAGACATCTGCCCCATAGTGCTGCACATCTGCCATTCCTGTGGATTTTTTGAACAATTTCCTTTGATAAGCAGGTTTAGTTCCATGGAAATCTGCAAAGGAGAAAAGCTCCCATTCCCTCCATGGCTGTGTTGAGTCTGCAGTTTTCTAGCTTCACATTTTTATCCAAGACAAAATATGCAGTCAGTCTCTTTGGACATCACACAAACACACATAAATGTACAAAGATAAAGAGGTTGAACTGCACAAACACACACATACACGCTCTGAAATCTACTTTGCTAAAAAGTCTCTCTCTGAAACAAATATATATATATTTTTTTAAATTAACATGTTTTTTTTTACAGACACTAACTGCATCTTGAGTGCAGGGAACACATTATTTTGTAGGCGTTTTTAGTAGCACAATACCAACCCCTATTTTTAACTATTGACTAATTACCAGTAGATCTTAATTACATGGTGTGTGGAGGCACTAATAAGTTTACAAATCTGCCAACAACACTAAACACATATGTCTTTTCAAGCATTAGCCTCCCTCTCTTTTTTTAAAAAAAAAACAACCCTTTCTCTTTTTTTCCCCTCCAATTTGGCAGCAGAAGATACTGGAAAAGGCTGTAATTGCAGCTGAATAGAAGGCGAATATCTAAACACCCATCCTCTCGCAGAGCAGAACGGCTCAAAGCACAAAGAGAAATCAAAAGAGAAGCCAGTAGAGCCTGGAGAACTTGTATTTTCAGTGAGGTGAGAGAAGGGTTGGCTTTGGAGTAGGTTTCTCTTCTATGTAAACTTCATGGAACCATGTGCAGGTTTTATTTATGAGCTCTGTTTAGGAAATAGTCGCATGTTAAGTCCCATATTTTGTGATCGGTCAGAAAATCAGTATGAAGGGGAGAAATGCAGAAGGAGCTGATGGTTCTGCCCATGCTGCAGGTCCTGGGCAGCCCCCAGGAACCTCCCAGATCTGGAGCACATAACAGCTCTGTTGCAAACCCAACAGCACCAAGCACTTCCTCTGACCTCAGCTGGTCATGTCCACCAAATCAGATGCTCCAAAAACTCAAAAAACTCTTGCCAACTCCCCCCGCCCCGCCTAACCTACAAGATAAGGTAACTATTTGCAATACTAAGATGGATATAATCCCTGAGAAGAAGCATGGTGCTAATGTCCACAAAATTGGGGAAGGGTTTAGAGGGGAA
>NW_010289482.1:0-7804 GCF_000700745.2 Antrostomus carolinensis
TGTGCTTGGGGTTGCCCCGACCCAGATACAGTGGTAGCATGATACAAATGAAATCCAAAATTGAAGTGTCTGTGCCTCGGCGGGAGGGGAAAGCAAAGGAGCAAATGACAGGCCCAAGGCTGTATGAAGTGATGTGGGACAAAGAGCTTTCCACAGGGATTTGGCTGCCCTGGAGCCTTAGTGAAGGTCTCCTCTGTAGATCTGCATGGTAGGCAGGTCCCCTTGTTCCTTCAGTGAAATCTCTGCACGGACACCGTGGAGGCTTCCGCACTTGAGGGTGTGCTCAGTGCTTGGAAATCCAATCTCCCCGTTTGTATGGCTGCTTGATTTCATAAAACGCTTTTGTACGTGGACTCTTCTGGTGTTTAGTTCTCACGTTACTGATCGTAATTCACTGCTGACCTCTGAAAGACTGTAGCCTCCCTGGCATCCTGAATAGCACCGTGCAGAGGCCCCTTTTGTTATCTTTGCAGTGGGTTTTCCATGCAGGAAATTTCAATAACTAAGCAGGCATCTTGGTTATTCCTAACTCTTAATGCCATTAATCTCACTTGCAATTTAGATGAAGCAGTGACCTTAGCAACCAAACAGTGATCAATGGGGGTGGGGGGCACTTTTGGTTTTTTGGGGTTTTTTGTTGGTGGTGGTTTTGGTTTGCTTTGGTTTTGGTTGGGGTTTTTTTGTTTTTTCTTTTAAACCCATTCTACTGTTTGTTTCCTGTGAGGTGCAGTGTCCATCCTGGGTGCATCATCACTGGTCATCCTACTTTTCATTGACTTGTCAACTGGAGATATTCTACCAGGCTTAAAATTATGAGATAGTGAGTTTTTTTTAATGAACTAACAATGTATCAATGCAAATAAAGCACTCACACCATGTTAATCTAGATAAGTGGTGGAGCAAGCAATGTGTTTTTTAAAGTATTTCATCTAGAAGAGGAAGTTAAATCTCTGAAGCTTTACACTTAGTAACTCCTCATGTTATTTTGCCGTGTATTATTTTCTATCATGGTAACACGGATAGGACTGTGTTATGCCACGTATTGTACAGAGGCAATTGAATGAATTGCTTCTATTTTTCTTGAAGAGAATATTGAAAAATATCCCGCTGATTTAACACTCTCTAATTATTTTACTGCTCAGATTTCATTTACACTCTCTAGTCATAAATCAATACCCCACTCTAAGCCCATTAAAAAAAATAATAAATAAATAGCTACAAAAAAGCCTCCAAACCAACAAGATTGTGGTTTCAATCTGAAGCTCTATCATTCTTATTTTAGGGCTGAATTTCTGTTTTATCTGTAATGGAGTGGGATTAAATTAGGGATAACTGGATCTTTGAAGGATGATGATGAACTTGCCTTTAAACTGCTAATTATAGACTATAGTCATATCTTAATTATCCTGTGGACATGAACTGTACTAAATGCCTATTTATTAGGCACTACTAAAGCATAGGTGTTACAATTCATGTTAACACTTTACTGGTTTTGCCAGTAAACCAAAATGAGATAAATTTCTTGTGTATTTCAGGTAACTTCTCATACTTCCTCTTTCAGTTTCAGCACAAAGTTGCCCCATAAACCTAAGGGAGAGAAAGAATTAAATCTGCTTTTCTTCCACTGCTCTTTCTACCTGATAGCAAGATGTCACTCTTCTCTGACACTCTGCATGACTCTCCAGGAGGTGACATTTGCATAGGTTCTCTTTTTGGGATTTCATCTTTCAAAATAATATTTTTAATTTTAAATGGTAGTCTATTCACATGCAATACTATGACTATGCCCAAAAAATTAGGATAGCACTGGTGGGGAGAGAGGGATGGAAGGGGTTAGGGTTGCTTTCTGTGCTTCTTTGTGACTTTCTGAAGGATTTGCTGACACTACCAGCATTAAGTACTGCCACTGTCCTTGTCCCATAGCTGTGACTGGAGTACAGGTAGTGAGCTGGATCATGAAATGACCTGGCTGGAAAAACAAATACAAGATCAGTGTGATCTTGCAAAGATTTCTGCTGGCGTATCTCTGGGTGTAATGTAAGATTAGAGTTAAACAGATAAAGTGAAGAACTAAAGTGAAGGGTAGCACATGCCTTGTAGTGTTCAACCAGCAGCATCAGCAGCTTGGAGGCCTTTTAAGTGACTCTTCTCAGGGCAAGTGGAAATTGTAAGATCATAGAATTATAGAATGGTTTGGGTTGGAAGCGACCTTAAAGATCATCCAGTTCCAACCCCCCTGCCAGCAGCAGGGACACCTTCCACTAGACCAGGTTGCTCAAAGCCTCATCCAACCTGGCCTTGAACACTTCCAGGGAGGAGCAGCCACAGCTTCTCTGGGCAACCTGTTCCAGTGTCTCACCACCCTCACACCAAAGAATTTCTTCCTCATATCTGATCTAAACCCAAATCTTTCAGTTTAAAGCAATTTCCCCTTGTTTTGTCATTAACTGCCCTTATAGAAAGTCCCTCCCCAGCCTTCCTGTAGCCCCTTCAGGTACTGGGAGGCCACTATAAGTTCTCCCCGGAGCCTTCTCTTTTCCAGGCTGAACAGCCCCAACTCTTTCAGCCTGTCCTCACAGCAGAGCTGCTCCAGCCCTTGGATCATCCTGGTGGCCTCCTCTGGACTTGTTCTAGCTGCTCCATGTCTCTCTTGTGTTGGGGGCTCCAGAACTGGAGGCAGCACTCCAGGTGGGGCCTTATAAGAGCAGAGTACAGGGGAGAGATCCTTTCTTGGTCACTTTAGAGAGGGAAGGAGGACTAAGGAGCAAAAAAATAAAATATTTTTATTTCCAATAAATCCAAGGTGTGCCAGGGCTGAAAAAATGCATGGTGAGTGAAGAAGCTCAGAAATTTGTGTAGCATGTCTAGAACCTTTTATTTTTGTACAGCCTCTAATGAAGAATGCTTGAATTCTTTAAAAGCTAGTAAAATTGCTTGCTGTATGACTTTTAGAAAGGTGAACTCCAAACCTTGAGTGTCCACGTGGTTGAAAGCAGCCAGCTTGACCTTCTCTGTAACACAAGGATCAACGCTGCTCCTGGGAGACCTGTGTTTCTGGGAAGGACTTTGCAGAGGAGTTTGTGCTTAGATGGTATATCAGCAAAGATCAGGGAGGGCTGGTGCTCCTTCATGGGTTTTAGAGTAGGGGAGTCTCCAGCCTTGAGTGTCCTAAAAAGGCTGTCACCATTGCACTTCAAAAGATGTCAGTGCTTTTATGTGCTAATGTGTTCTCCAAAGTACAGCCAGCCTCCCCCAGGCACTGCTTTGCCTTGCAGATGTGCCTGTATGGAACAGTGTTGATTTTTTTTTTTTTTTGAACAGTTTGGTCCTTTTAGTCCTTTAGGAAAGATGTTGCTGTTTCTTAGCAGTCTGATGTTGTGGGTGCCCTTAGCCATGAGCTCTTTGATACCTGACAACCTAATAATAAGGGGGTCTTTGGGGTGAAAATCTATTTCCCAGGCTGCACTCAAGGCTTTGGGATCCAAAGGCAGTATTAAAAAAATATAATATAAAAAAAAAAAAATGTTGGGAGTGGAATCATGTTTAAGCAAAAATCTATCCTTTGTTAACATTTTCCCATCTTTTTGTTTTCATTTGTTTTTTGAAGACAATACTGTTCCTCAGAGCTTTGGCAGCAACCTTCAAGATACAAGAGAACCCCCTTTTTTGTTATTGGGATGTTTGGTTTTGCTCTCTTCTGTGCATTTTTGCTTTATATGGTGCTTGTTTCTGCACAGTACCTCAATAATGCATTGCTGCTAGGAGATACAGCTTAATATTCACCCACCCCACTTCTTCCCAAGGGGGATAACTGTGTGAGGAAGGGTTTTCTTTCAGTAGGTTCTTTGATGTTTCCATGTGTGTATATGTGGTCATGTTTATAACATAAATGCCTAGCATGATGGACAGTGAAGCCAAGAGCAAAGAAACAGACCATCAATTATAGAATATCATAAACCTTATCCTAGTCTTGTCCAGCACTGTTTTTCAATGAAAAAAAATTCAAATTAAGTGCAAGTGATCCAAGCCTCAATTTATATATAAACATGAAATATAATAAGACCAAATGTTTAAAATGCTGTATAGGCTCTTAAATAACTAACCAATAGACATCAAGTTTCAATAAAACATTCATTTAGTATAGGCCAAAATATGGCTCTTGCTTAAATAGATGAAACAGGCAGGGAGAGGAAAAAAATGATGCATATTAAAGGATGGTGCTGAATACTTAAATACTCTTTTTCAGCAGTGGGATCACCACAAGTTGTTAGGTGGCTGTTCATCCCTAGGCTGAAATGCCTGGGACATCTCCAAGTCCTTCGAAGCCACACTGGGATTTTATTGTTTTTTTTCTTTTTTAGCTACATCTATGTGTTTTTCAGATTCCAGGGAAGTTCTTACACAATGTACTTGCAGTGTCAATACAGTTCTTGTATTATTAAAGGCAGCACTAAATTTGGTATTAAATTGATGCTCCTGTTGGCAGGCCCAGGGGATAGACTGGGGCCAGGCAGGAGAGGGAGAGCTCCCCTCTCATCCGAGGTATTTTTTCCAGATCAGGGCAGACTGCAGGGAAAATCTTCCATTACTGATGATTACTCCATGTTTGTCTTTAGGTCCATAGAATTCTGTGCTTCTGCTCCATGGAGAAATCGAAGGTCAGAGCCTGCTTTGCAAAATTATTGCTGTAGTAGAACAAGTCCAGAGGAGGCCACCAGGATGATGTGAGGGCTGGAGCACCTCTGCTGTGAGGACAGGCTGAGAGAGTTGGGGCTGTTCAGCCTGGAGAAGAGAAGGCTCCGGGGAGACCTTATAGCGGCCTTCCAGTACCTGAAGGGGCTCCAGGGGGGCTGGGGAGGGACTTTTCATAAGGGCAGGGCGGGACAGAACAGGGGGAAATGGCTCTAAACTGGAAAGAGGGTAGGTTTAGATTAGACATCAGGAAGAAATTCTTTGGTGTGAAAGTGGTGAGACAGTGTCCCAGGCTGCCCAAGGAAGCTGTGGCTGCTCCTCTCTGGAAGTGTTCAAGGCCAGGCTGGATGAGGCTTTGAACAACCTGGTCTAGTGGAAGGTGTCCCTGCTGATGGCAGGGGGGTTGGAACTGGATGAGCTTTAAGGTCCCTTCCAACCCAAACCATTCTATGATTCTATGATAGTTGCATGATGCTTAATTTCATGTCCCCTCTCACTGAAGTGCAAGTGAAATGAGTGACATGATCCTGTGAACATCTACAGTGGTTTGAAGAATACATGGGTTTGGGTGAATGTAGCAACAAACAAAATGACAGATCATCTCCAAACCTCAGCCTAGGGTTGGTCCACAGACAGCTCTTGTAATGTAACAGATTTTATGGCTAGATCAGAAATAAATCTACAGTCTGACCTCTGGCACGGTGCTGGCCGGAGACTGCAGTCTACTGTTACGCTTGCATCCCTTAGTCAACAAACACTTTCAAGTCCAAGACTTGGTTACAGCACAACTTTTTTTGAAAGACCATCACAGCCTGGAGTTTTAAAATAATTAAATGTGTCCTCTCCCTATGAGGTAACAGTACTCACTATCAGGAATTTGGATGTAAAGGTTGATTTCATTCTGTTTTCCTCATTTTAGTTTCTCACATTGGATCTTGTTGATGTAGTACTCAGTCAGAGCTGCCACTGCTTTGGAGCATGTAACTTCTCTTTGTGCAGGTGCTTTTGGGTGTAATGGACTGAGTTCCTTCATTTTTGGTTTGAAGCATTTCCCTAAGGCTTCAAGCCAGCTCTCTTCTGGCAAATCAATGAAGTATTGACACTAAACTGATGCATCCATCAAGGCCTCACTAGTGTTGCAGCCCGTGTTCTTGTGTTAGCAGTGCTCCAATTCACATTGCTGTACTCGAGCTGCTTGGATGGTTGTTTTTCAAAGAGAAGAGTTAATCCCTGTCCCTGCAGGAGCAGCATAGAGGTGGTGAGCTGTCCTCGAGGTGATTCTCTGGGCCATGCCAGGAGCTGTGCACAGAGAGGGAGGAGAAGGAGGCAATGCCTGGTCTGTGACACCCCTCACAATGGACCAGAGCCCCCCTGTTAACCCAGACAGTACACGCAACGAGACCAGAGATGTAGTTGGGCTCGGAGGGCTGATGCCCTTGATCCTGCACACATGTTCCTGTCAGTGAACATGTGAGCCAAGACATAGAATCATAAACTGATTTGGATTGGAAGGGACCTTAAAGCTCATCCAGTTCCAACCCCCCTGCCATCAGCAGGGACACCTTCCACTAGACCAGGTTGCTCAAAACCTCATCCCCCCTGGCCTTGAACACTTCCAGGGAGGAGCAGCCACAGCTTCTCTGGGCAACCTGGGACACTGTCTCACCACCCTCACAGCCAAGAATTTCTTCCTAATATCTAATCTAGATCTCCCCTCTTCCAGTTTAAAGCCACTTCCCCTTGTTCTGTCACTACCTGCCCTTGTAAGAAGTCCTGCGATTTCTAGTGGAACTCAAGTGTTTGTTGCATAGAAGTGCTGGGGAACGGGATAAAAACTCCACTATACAGCTCCTGAAAGGACCATGCTGCCTCAGAACTTGATTCAATCCAATCCTTTTTTTATTGGATCTTTTTTTATTTAATAGATGCATGTGTGAAACTTGAGGGAGTTGACACAGACATTTTAAGTGTATTCTTGACACTTTTTAGGAAGATGCCACAGTATTCCTGCTTTCCCCATTGACAGGACAAACAGTGCCCGTGTTCTCCCTCTTGGCTTCCAGGTACCTGCTAGGGCTTTACTTTCTCAGTACAGTGTTTGCCTTTCTAAGGCAATTTTTTTTCTCAGTGTCTTCCTTTTCTCTGTAACAAATTAAATCCAAATATGATTTTGAAAAGACCAGTCCTCTGTAGTTCAGTGCAGCTACCACATGTAAAACTGAAGCCGAGCTGTAACCTCAACCTAATAGGCTCTCTGAATACAGCCGTGTAATTTTAGTCTGTTGGTTGAGTACCATTCGTTTCTCATATTGGATGGAAATACTGGAGTTATTAACCATTTCAAATCTACTGCCAGAGTGTACACAGGGGGTTTTTGTACACTCTATTCAAATTCTGTGCTTCACTTACTTGGGAGTGCTCCTCACAAGTGTATACCTGATGTTATGTTAAAATTTCACACACTGAGTTGCGTTTTATTTGGCTTTGCTGTTTTAATGTCATTAACAAAATTGTCCAGTTCACAGCATCATATGCTGATCCTACTAGATGTCTGGTGAAGTAAATACTGCTGTGAAAGGGCATAGAAACAGTCTGCATTCTCTAGCACAGAAGAGGTGCAAACCTACTAAGTCACACTGTCCTGTATTTTCAGCTCTTACCTGGAGTTGTAGAGTTGTGACAGTGCCTGGGACAACTCTGGTTCCTCATCCCTTGTCCAGTGATGGCTGGAAATGGCTGTTTGGGCAAGTCGGGCTGCCCAAGTAGTGAGAGCCTTCCCCTGGGAGATGGCAAATACAGAAGGTGGTATGAGCTGCCACCACCTTGACAAAGGACTATCGGAGCTGGGCTTTGCTGCAGAGCTTGGGGGTTAACCATGGCTCAGGCACCCAACCCAGGCGCCAGAAGTTCTGAAGATCAGTCCCTGAGTGAGGCGGTGCTGATGGTTCTCTGGTGGACTTGAGATGAGTGTTGAGCAATGAGACTAGAAATGAGGGTTTGGCTTTCACCAGAAATGAAACAACCCCAAAATTGTAACTTGCTTGGAAGTTTGTGGCTGAAAAAAAGTGCTGGCTCGCTAGCTTTTTCCCTTAGGTTAAAAAAAAAAGGGGGG
>NW_010289482.1:7829-20679 GCF_000700745.2 Antrostomus carolinensis
GGGGGGGGGGCGGGGGGAAAGGCACATTTATTTTGATGCTGTTCATAAACCAATTTAATTTTAGGCAGTTTCTGGCAATATTTTTGTGTTCACTAAGCATCTTTGTTTCTTACCTTTCACATGTACACAGAAACACTGATTTCTGTAAAGTAAGCCTTCCTGGATTTCCCTTTTTGCAAGCAGATAAAAAAACAAAACAGAGGTTGTTTAAGGTGTGAGCCTAATGAGACCTCCACTGAAACATGAAAACCATGCTGTGGTAGGTGCTTGGAAGTTAGTATGTTTTAATATTTCTGTTAAATTTATCTTTTTGACCTCTCTGCCCTGTCACGTATCCAGAATTGTTACATAGCTATGAGCCATTTGTGTCCCTAGAGTTTAATTCCTGGTATAGGCAATAGTGCAATTGATTTGATTTTTCTAGTGATGCAAAACAGAACTTGTATGTGGAGCATCTGTTATTTGCTAAAGGCGGTGATGTGGAAAGTGATGGTGCCCAACCCTTTCAGCTTGTTGTGCCCGTGAATTCCCAGTACTCTGGTACCTCCATGGTGGCAAAAGGATAAGTGTACTCGTAGGGTTTGGAATGCTGTTTGCTTGGGCTTGTACTTTCTAGGTTTAAAAATCCTCACTGCTAATCACATCAGGATTAGATGATGAGCATCCCCACAGTTCTCCCACCTCATCCTCCAGCAAGGGGGTCTGTGGAGGCAGAAGCAAAACGGTTAAGTGCAGCGCTGGGTGGGATGGAGCTGAGCTGGGAAGGGTCCGCTCCCACATTGGCTTGTTTACCTTGGCTGCTCATGATATTCTCTCTACGTTCCTCATGGAAGATTCCATTCTTGGAAGAGGGATGAGCTCATTTGTTTAAATGAAATAAAAGCAGCCGTTCTGTTTATGAATCCTCTCTGCAATCATCCCGATATGCACAACTCGCCTGTTATTAGAGGGAAATGTATGCACGGCATCCAGTGCACACGTGCATTTGCATTTCAAATCAGCTGAGTCAACACAATATAATGGTCCTGCCTGTAGGTCCTTAGGGAGCCACAGTAGCTGACAATGTGTGCTTAAAGGGAGGGTCTGCTTTTCTTCTTCTTCTTTTTTTTTTTTCTCTTTTTTTTTTTTTTTTTGAAGCAAGTTTCAATAGCCAATAGTCCTGTGGTAGAGGCGCTTGCACCGTAGCTGCTTGGACCACTGATGTTTAGCAGATGATTAGCTGTCACAGTGGCTGGGGTTTTTATTTTGTAAATAGTGTTCATCTGGACAAAAAATAAATTAAAAAAAAA
Organism: Antrostomus carolinensis; assembly: GCF_000700745.2. Taxonomy (NCBI): domain Eukaryota; kingdom Metazoa; phylum Chordata; class Aves; order Caprimulgiformes; family Caprimulgidae; genus Antrostomus; species Antrostomus carolinensis. The sequence continues at coordinate 9,119 of NW_010289482.1, forward strand.
AAAGAAAGAAATAACTGGCAAGAGTTCAGAGAAGAGAAGCTGCTGCTGAAGTGTTTCTGCTTGTGCTGCCACTGATGCAAGCAGCTGTTTCCATCTGCACTGCAGTATCGCAGCCTCTCCACAGCCAGAGCTCACGGAGCTCCTTGCCGGTGGAATTACGGAGGAACCTGGCCTTGGTCACATCTAGCTTCAACCCAAGGGCACGCTGAGGATGGGAGGGTCGCAGTCTCTGCAGCAGGCACAGACAGGTAGCCTGAACCGGGAACCGTCAGAGGCCATGTAAGTGTGGATTCCCTTTGCTCTCCTCTTTTTTTTAATCTGTAGCATTGGGCCTGCAGCCTTCCCGCACTTAACCTGTGCGGTGACTCTTGTGTCTGAGGCCTTTGTTTAATGCTAATTGTCTTCAGCTGGAGACATAGTTAAGGTTTTGCTGAATATCGTGAGTTATATTTTATAATGCTTCCCTAATATAAAGGCACCTGGCTTGGGCTGACCACCTCGATTCATTTGTGTCAAGCAATAGCTGTGTACCATATGTTTTGTCTTTTTATGTTTTGGATGCATAATCAATCAAACACAATGACCATTTCCAGCAAACAAAAACCCACCTCCTTCCCCCCTCCCCAACCCACCACCTCTGTGTTTTCTATTTAAAATGCACAGCATGGAGCTGTATTTCACTGATTTTTTTTTCAGAGCTTCTTTTTTTGCTTTTCTCCATACAGATACTGTTTTTTCAGGTCATATCACCCTTGTCAGCATCCATCCCTGTCATGGTATTATATCATCTGATGAATCATAAGCAAGGTGTCCTTAGATCTCTTGTCACTGAAGGCCAACTCTGAAAGATTCATTGGAGGGAGGGAGGGAGGACAAAGCAAACAATTAGTGCTTGCTCAGAGCAAGTTATTACTCTTTCACATTGCTAAATTATATATGAACATGCACAAATATGTATGTGCTTGCAGAAATAGCAGAGTCATTTCCCATATGTAAATAGGATTTTGTCATTTATTGGTTGAGGATTTATCAGTTTACTTAGGCAACAGTCTTTTCTTCCTAACCTTCCACCCCAAACTACTAAGCTGGCATGCTAAAGCATGGACCTTACCTCTGAATGGATTTTAGAAGAATTCCAGTGTCTCCTATTGTTATTTCAGTTACATAAATCACATTTATCTAACATGTCTGAACACCAAGTTAATTTCTGATCATACATTTGGGGAAGTTTTAGGTATTTATCAGCTAGGGCTAGTCTACAAACTAGCCTCATATAAGTGTCTCAATTTTTTTTTTAAATGTAAAGTCTGCTTATTAAGGCAGATCTGATTATAGTTGAGACATCGTTTGTACGTTTGAGATAAGTGCTTCAGAGTCAGTGGGGAATTATAGAGCAGTAACTGATGGTTTTGCCTCTATAATAGGCCTTATGAGTAAGTATATGTTCCCTATTGTCATATTCCAGTATATCAGCAGATAGCTTTGCTTGATACTGTCTTGTTATATTTGTAAGATACAGGCCTAACAGCATTTCTGCGTCCTTTGTTCCTTCGATGTATAGCTTCACCAATTAAGATATTTTACTGTGTAGTTCTATCTTATATAGTACTGACATTCCTGTATACAGGAATATATAATGATGTGGTGGAATAAACTGATATCTCATTATTTTTACAGTACTGCAAATTATATTTTCATCTGCACAAACTGCTGCTGATTTTTAACAGTGATCCAAGGACTGGGCAATAAAAGAGATATAGCTAAAGCAGGGTTCAGTGGTTTCTATCTACAGTTTTCACAGCCTTTTAAGAATTCATTCTGTTGGAAAAAAAATGATCAAGGCATATATATGTATATATTTTGGGGAGTAAATTACGTTATCATCTTTTTCACTGACTCCTTTTATATATATATATACTCATCTTTTGCAGTTAGTCATTCCTGTGGGGTTTCAATATGATGTTTTAAGGCCCAATATAATAACGGATGTCCTTTTAGTACAGGCATCATTCAGTAATTGTTGATGTGCTTGGGAAGAGTTTGTGAAAGATATTACTCATCTTGTATTAAATAAATCACAATGAGAACATGCCATTTTTTTTTTCACTCCAACTACATACTCATTAAAATAAGAGAAGTATGGAGATATTTCTTTATCCTTGTGAAATTATGAGCCTGTTTTCCCAAGACAAGAACCTCCTTATAGGATGTCATAGTAATTGGTTCTGGTCTGAGGTTTTGACTTTATATCCTAATAACTAGAACTTTTATCAATGCTTTTTTTTTTAATGAGGTTACATTTAACTTACTTTGCAGACACAAGCAAATTCCTTAATGATGGTGATAGTTCAGAGGCAAAAAAAAAAAACATCTGGCCTTGTCCCAGGCAAGTTGGGTAACTGCCTGTGCAGTTACAGCATCCCTGAAGGGATCATTTTAGCCATCACCAGAGGCTGACTGCCTAATGGAGATGGCTTCTTAACAAAGAGAAAGCAGAGTTGGCTTTGACTGCCCTGAGTTTATTAGATTAGAGAGGTGTAAATCAGAAATCATTACTGAAACAGATTTATGTTAGCATCAAAAAAGTACAAAGACAAACAAATTCCTTAAATAGCTGCTAATTTAGGAGTTCCTCCAAAGTGTCCTATGATGGGCTCCTTCACTGAATGCTAGCAAAAGTCATTGAAAGAAATTGATGATAGAATCAATGCTGATAAGGGGTCTGGGTTAAGGTTTTAGAGTGTATGCATGATTAAATATGCTCTTTTTGCATGTGTCTGCTAAATTCCCAATTTTAATGTAAATTTGTTTCAGGCAGGATAAAAGCATTTGTAATAAACCCAGCATTGATCCTGACAGCCTGGGGTATTCTGTTGTTCATTGTGGACTGTTAGCGACTCAGTCACTGGCAGTAGACAATTGTCCTTTTATTTAAAAAACATAAAAGTCAATTTTGAATGAAAAAAGGGGAAACCCAAGGGAAGCCCGTGACAGTAGAAGTTAACTGCAGATAAAAGTGGTGTGGTTCAGACCTCACTGTTGACATGATAAGCGCTGTCATGTGCTTTGCAAATTGCAGCAGGCACCCTGGTGGTCACAGATTTAGTGAAATCAAGGGCACGTTTCAGTCAGATAATGGGAATGGACTCAGTTGAAATAAAACTAAATGACAGTACAATGATGTTGAGTGTGCATGAATTTGTTCGGGTGCACACACACATCTAGTGCACTTGCTGTTCATGCTACGCTGAGGCACCCAGTTTTGTCCTGCTGAGGTTGTGAACAGTATTCAACTTGCCAAGTGGTATCACCTATATATCAGAGTATTAGAAAACTGGAAATGATGGTAGGTTTTGAAATGTTGGTAGCTCTTAGCCAGTTCTCATCTCTGAATTTTTTATTTATTATTTTTTATCTCCAGTGGAAAGAGTTCCTTTCTCCTGAACACAAACCACACCTTCCTCTTCCATTATGGTCCCTGTCCTTGCAGCAACTGGACAGGATTTACATTTAGTGCCTATTTCTTGATCAGCCCAAGGGCTATGATGTGTTATTTCCTCCCATCAGGAGTTCTACATGCTGTCTCTCTAACATTTTCATCCCTTGCCAAACCAAGAGGAAAATGACTAAAGACTGAGCCAGCTCCCAGTGAAGTTGATGGTGAAATGTTCATTGATTTCAGTGGGAGCTGGATCAGGCTCCAAGAAAGAAATTGAATGTTACTGATCATTGGTAGCAGGCCAAGATGTTGGTGCCCTTGTGTGTTGTGTTTCCATATTTCTTCTGCTACATGGTCTTTTCATTTGTTTGTTGGCTACTGGAAAGACTCAGAAAAAATTAAACTGGATTGACTTGGCCTTGTGCATAAGAGATGGGGGCAGCTGTGTGTGTATACGCATTTATATATAAAAGTTATCTGTGCATATGTAGAAAACACAGCCCTTGCTTCCTACCACATTTTGTATTTTTCTGTGGCCAAAATATAAAGGAATCCACTGTATGGTTCTTAAAAGTTTGAAAGAAATTAGTCTGGTGAAATAGTTGCACTGTTTTATATGCTCATACATAGGAAAATCATCTTAATGAATAAATACATAGAAAAATAGGAGATATATATGTATGTATATAATATTGAAAAGAATTTGAGTCTGTTGGAGGAGCAGAGACTTCTGTTACAGAATTGGTATTTAGTCTGAGTTAGTCCCTTGACAGATAGCTCTGCCTATAGTCAGTGTTCTATATAAATTTGTCTCCTTCCTTCCTTGTATTGACAGTCATTAGTAAGCATTCCCATCAATAAGTAGAGCATACTCTGTCTACTAGATTTGTCTACTAAATAGGGTGAATTACTGGAAGGTGTGTGGGTGGTTTACTTAAGAGAAAATGGACTAGAAGTAACAAGCAAATTCTTCTGTCAAGCTCTCCTGCCTTTTATTCCAGCCTCTCTTATTTGAGTCCAAAGGATCTCATCTCTGAAGTCAACGACAGCGCTTCCTTTGATATGAGAGGTTATCACATCAACTGCTACATCTGTCACTAAAAGTAGTCAGGTCACGTTTAGACTTGAAAACAAAATAAAAAGACCCCAGAATCACTCACCTTTCTATGAGAAAGGCATACCACACATATGGAAAACATATGTGTATCACAAAGCTCTCTATAGTGTGCCCTATAATGGTGTGCCCTATGCCATGCGTAATGGAGCTGCTGTCATCTATTATGTATTCTGACGTACAGGCAGATTGGGAAATACAAAGTGATGTGAGGAAGTAAAAACATGAATGAAAAGACGTTCCTGCACGTGCATTGTGGCTGTCACTTACAGTCAGAACGGTTTTTCTGTCTGCTTTTGCTTTTTGCTTTGCTTGACCCAGCAGTCAAAGTAACTGCTCGTTATATTTAAATCAAAGATGCTCTTCAGCCCTGTGTAATAGTCTGGGTGCTTTCAATGTTTCTCTGACATGATTATAGTACAAAGAAAAGTGGTTCTGTCTATTATAAACATACTTCCTTTGTTTTAAGACCTTACACCTTATAGAGAGTTTTTGTATTTGCTAATGTCTTATCCTTCTCCGATTTCCTTATCCATCTCTGATGCTTTGTAAGGATTTAGCTGTGTAACAGACTTATTTAATCTAGGTAAGTAGGCTTTTCAGTAGCAAAAAGCAGAGTTTCAATTATAACTAGAATTTCAATGCGGTTTGCATTTGCTTGGAGAAAGTGGGTGTGTTTGCAATAAACAAATTATTTTTTACTGTGGAAAATCTACAGAAAAAAGGTGTCATTTCCCTTCAGATCCTTAAATGCTCTGAAACAACCACATGAATTTAGTAGCAGACTGTGGCTATTGCATTTTGTACTCCCATTAGCACTAGAGATACAGATTATTGGGAAAAATTTGAATTTGTTTCCTTTTTCCAACACAGTCTGAGGTTTCAAAGGTTTCTTTTAAACCATGTTTTGGCCTGAGAGCCTTCATTGATGGCGATACTAGACAAGATAGTAAGATCCCTCCTTAGTTGTAAAAACCAACGTGAAGTTTCTAACGTAGGCTGCCTAAATGTATAGCATGTGAACTTCATTTTGGTTTAAGCAACTGTAGGTGTCTCTGAGACAGACCTGAGGGTGACTGTAGAGCTCTATTAATTTTATTTGTTGCTTCCCCACGGTACTGTTTGCTACAGCTCCTCTCCCTCTGCTGCAAGGACGGTGATGGATGGGTGCTTGGGAAGCCTCTTTTTTCTTTTGGCGGAAGATCTGGGGCCCCTGGTTCTGTTGGGATGAACAGTGGAAACTGGGAAAATCTGAGGCTTTCCATTTCCTTGATTTTGATTAAACAGGATCCTTAAAATTATGTTCAAATTTACAAGATAGGGATTTTTTTCCGAAACAAAAGGAGCTTGCTTCCAGAGCTAAATATAGACCAGACTGTGTATGAATCCTAGTGGTATTTAGAATCAAAGAAGGTCCTGCTTTTGAGTTTTTATTTCCTTCAGCACAGAAACCTACATTTACTGGTCTTGTTAATAACAGTTCATTGCTCTCCTTAGAAATGAGTCCAGTGTTGTGCTGGGACAAGGATTTGGTTGCTAAAGAAGAGGGAGGATGAGCAAGGAATTTGAATCCCTTTGTTTAACTTCCCAAGTGCAGGACTGTCCCTTTCCAAAGTGGGAGCCTGGGAAGGGAGGGTTCAGTGCCGTTGTTCCTCAGCTAGCAGAGCTGTGGGCAGTACAGCTGGGTGCCAGCTGCTGAGGTGCCACTGCAAATCAGGAATTGCTTTTTCCAGTGTGCTGTTGTGCTGAGCCAGCACTTCCCAGTGCTGGGCGTTCACGCAGCACCTACCAAAAGGGACAGTTTCATTGTGCTGAGAGCTGGAGCAGCACAGAGTGTGCCCATGGGAGAGGTAGAGCTGAAGTCAATGAGGAACCTCCCAGAGATACGCTGGGCTGGAGCGACAGCAGAAGGATCACACCCACCCCTGAGTCAGGAGATGAAATTATTATAGAGATTTTGTTGTTAAAAGGTTAAGATTTTTTTTGTCCTTTGCTCCGTTTGCTTCCTGGCCATGTTTTAATCCGTGCAGCTGCTTCAGATGTGGGAGTAGAGGAGTAAGGGTTAGTGAGGATCTGTGTGAAGCTCTGCGCAGCTTTACAGTGGCTGTGCAGGGGTAAAATAAGCAGAATGTGGAGCTGGGTTGGGGCAGAGGGACTCCTTTTCTCCTTTCCTTCCCTTTTAGTAAAGGGACTCCTTGCCTCCCTTCTCCACCCTCCATGTAGTCCTTTCTCTTTTGTGAAAGGAAGGACCATAAACATTACGGGAACACACTCTTTTATTTCTACATCTCACTATTTTCAGAAATCTCCACATCTCTAAAGAGAAGCTGGTCCCCTAGAGATTACGGGTGTCATATATTCATCTTTACATTATCACAGTTGCTGTTTTGTCCCCAGGTCCTGCTTTTGAGCAGTGTGGCTGAGCAGAGATGTGGCTCTGGAAAGCCTTGTTGCATTTAAAAGGTAGTTCCAATTAAACAAAGCAATTTCAAGCCTATGGCTCTGGCTCCCAATGAATTATTGATTGTTTTCCCTTAAAGCCATTGTACGATGCTGTATGGCAGTGAGCACAGGGATGCTTTCTGAGCAGATAGTTAACAGGATGTTGTTTCCTATATTAAAACTTCAGAGCTTGGTACTAAAGGCAGAGGAAAGATATTTGCCATGGGTATTAAATACTTAAGCATCAACTACTGATTCAAATACCAATCCCTAACTTACTAAGGTGAACAAAGCACAATGCTGCCTGTGATTATTATGTATTAACTGTTATTACTGTATTTTTGGCAAGTATTTTATACCTTGGATATTGAGGTATCCTGCACCTTTACTGTTTCTTCTCATCTCTTAGGAGATTTTGTGTTTGAATATTTAGCAACCACTGGTGATTTAGGGACATGTTAGTATATTTGCAGTCATGATGTCTGAAGATGAGTGCCTGTAATTAAATGGTATTTTCCTGTTGTTCCTCTGAGAATAAAGCATCTGCCTGAAAAGAACATAAGGATTTAAATAAATTCTTCAGTTTCAAGTCCTGTTTCTGTAACATAGATGTTTTCCTTATTCAGACTGAAGCCAGTGGAAAGCAGGCTGGCCAGAAAGGATAGAGGTTCACTTCATTATTCATTTATATCAGTAGCATTAAAAAACATACCTTGTTAGATCTCAGGAAGAGCAATAAAAAGGAAAAATTTAACATGATTTAAAGCAATATGGGGAACTTCTTGCTAATCAGTTAGAAAAATGATTTAAGTAGTTTGAAGTGCTGCTGTAAGTATGCCGTGTTATATCCCTCAGTCATTTTTTCCTTCAGATGTGGCTTCCCACAGCTTGAGACATTTCTTTCTGGTTGCTGTGTGAAAGCAGGAAATGGCTTTTGTTGGGGGAGTGTGAATTTGGCTTCTGCACAAAATGCTCTCGAAATTGCCGAATAAACAAGAAAAAAAAACAGGAAAAAATAATTCCTTCTTCCCATATCAGTTATGGTAGGAAGATTACTTATAATACAATAGGTTAAAAAACAAAAATCAGCATTATTTTTAAGGTGATTATGCCTTTTTAATTCTCCTTCACTGCCATTCTAATCCTGTTCTCTAAATATAATCATCCTATGAGGAAAAAATGGTCTTTTTATAGTAAGTGATTAATGTTTAAGGGATTCTTAAGTTTCCTTTTGCAATTCGTTCTGTAAGGCACGTTTCCAAACTGACCTATGTGGTTTGGATAACACTCGAGGTATTATTTTCCATTACTAAAGTCCCACAGACTGATTTGAAAATGGAAGCCATAGCATTTTATTTTTATTCTTGTATCTCAGCTCAGACACTCAGTTGTCCAAGGACTTGACATTTCAGGTCGAATGTTATCAGAAGAGCAGTGAAGTCTCTCGGTGTCGTTACATCGGCAGCAGTATGTAACTGAGCCATATTTACCCTTTCACACCAAATTTACACTGATGTAAATCATTAACACTTCAGTTGAACTGTCTGAGATGTGCTGGGGCAGCAGAGGACATCAAACCCTTGGGCTCATGGCGTGGAGGAGAAGCAGAAAGCTGCACAAAGCAGGGGAACGACTCTGGCTGCTTCTGCGCACGTTACAAAATGATCTTCCTCCCTTGTGTCCCTAAATTAAACCTCGTGCCTGTCATGACACATCACTTGTGGGCTGGGAAGTATCACCTTTGATGTAATAGTGATTATTTTTCTGAGGAGCCGTGTTTTCTGTGGGTCTTGTAGGAATATTTATGCTGAAATAATATGAAAATCCTTCTCTGGAGAGAAATGCCTGCCCTGTTTTCTGCAGACATCAGTGTCAATATGAGTTCGTGGTAATTGCATTGCACTCAAGCAGGTCTTTGTCGTTTCAGTGGAATGGGATTTATTTGATAAAAGCTTTATTCTTAAGTGAGAACTGCAAAAGATGCTTCTCCGCTGCGTCGTAACTCGGGCCATAAAATGAACACGTGACATTTATCCGGCTCTTATGTTGTGCAGAATTCCTCTGCTGAGGAAGAAACTGCGGATGATTTTGTGGAATATTATTTTTGCTGCAGAAACCCATGAATGCAAAACATAATTCCTATTTAAAGTTCTCAACTTTGATTGGATATGTTCTTTCACAAAAACCTTTTTAAAGATTTTAAGCTATATGTTTTTTCTATCTTACAATATTGATTTTATTAGGGTTTTAATGCATCAGAAAGATAGCAGGATAAAGAATGAAGATACCCAGGAAACTAACTTCATCCCAGTTCAGAGATTTCTTCTATAAAATTATTTCAAATTGCTGTGATTAAAGAAGCTGGAGTTGTACCTATAATCCAGGTTTAAAGAGAGAAGATCTATAGGCCATCAATGATGAGCGTTATAAAGTAAGACTGAAATTATTCTCCAGCATTACTGCTTAAACTGAAATAGTCCTGTGATTAAATTAAGGTTTTGTTTTGAGGATAGAACTTTGCAAGTCAGAAACCTGTAAAATACGGCACCGACGTTGCAATGCAGGTGAGGAGCACAAGGTGTAATTGCCTTTTCTGGTGAGCATCTGATATATATTCTGTACATCTGCCCTGCCCATCAGAGAGCAGACAAAAGTATTCCCCAGTAAGCTGATGTACTTGGTTAGGACAGACTCAGCACCAGGAAGCTGTGAATTCCCACTGACTTCTGGTGTAGTCTGGGGCATTTTACATCTCTCTGAGCAGACCCTCCGAGACCAATACACTCTGGTTTTCCTCTGGCTACTTTGGGGGTATCAAACGTTCTTTTATTTCACGTGCAAGGCTTGATTCTCATCTTCTGTGCACAAATCAGTAATAATCATAGAACGGTTTGGGTTGGAAGGGACCTTAAAGCTCATCCAGTTCCACCCCCCCTGCCAGCAGCAGGGACACCTTCCACTAGACCAGGTTGCTCAAAGCCTCATCCAACCTGACCTTCAACACTTCCAGGGAGGAGCAGCCACAGCTTCTCTGGGCAACCTGTTCCAGTGTCTCACCACCCTCATACCAAAGAATTTCTTCCTCATATCTGATCTAAACCAAACTCTTTCAGTTTAAAGCAATTTCCCCTTGTTTTGTCATTAACTGCCCTTATAGAAAGTCCCTCCCCAGCCTTCCTGTAGCCCCTTCAGGTACTGGGAGGCCGGTATAAGATTTCCCCGGAGCCTTCTCTTCTCCAGGCTGAACAGCCCCAACTCTCTCAGCCTGTCCTTGCCTACTGTAGTGTTCCATATGGGACAACGGTATCATGCCAGTAGGAGCAGGATGTGAGCTGAAGGCAAGGTTGGTGATCTGTTTCCCTCTCAGCATCCTCTACTTGTGACCTGTTTTGTGGTTTGTCCTCTCGCAGTACAGGTTTGTTATGAATTTATCTAATCATAGGATAGAGGATTTTGTCACTGAACACCCGTACAACAGGATGAGAGGAGTCCATTAATAGTTAATGGTCAGAAATGTGTCCCTAGAGGAACTGTCTTGTACTTTGAGTCTGGTGACATATAAGTGACATGTTTGTACCTCCCCTGGCTCCTGACTCAGTATAAGCTCAGATTCAGCACTGAGAACATTCCCCGTGGGGGGAGAGAAGCAGCAAGGCAGATGGTTTTCCATGGTCCCTGAAAAGTCACCCACCCTTGAGATTTGGCAGCCTAGGCTGAGGTTACTGGTTTTGCTCTTCTCTGGGTAAAATGTTTTCAGAGTTATCTGTAGTGGTGAATTCTTTTGAGACATCTTGTCATTTCAATGGTGTATTGTATTAGAGAGAAAGGAAATATGGTTTGTGAGGTTTATGCCTGCCACCATTTGTAGTTGTGTTGGTTTTTAATACCATGCCTTTAGCAGATCCTTGGATGCTAGATGTGATAGGTAGACTTATTCAGACACTGTATATTCATATTTAATACCTAAAATAACCAGATGAATCTACCATTGCATCCGTGTTTTCTATATGTTGCAGTACAAATTTAATATTAAAATTTAAAATCTGTAGGGATGTTTCATATTCAAAACATGTAGATGAACAACAACATAGCTAATAACCATCATGTCAAAAGAAGCTAATTATTGTGGGATGTCGTGTTAGCTGGAAGTCATTGAGTAGGCAAATACTGTACAAAAATGAGACAAAGTTGACACATCTTTGCTGTTATCCTAACCTAGTGCTGGGATGAAACAAATGACCTTTTGTTGTAGCTTTGGGATATTCTTGGTCCTTGTGAGTAGGTCCTTGGGTCAGCTAATGGCTGCTGGCCTGAATTGGTAACTTGGTCTCCAGGAAAAGAAGTACCATTTGGGTTCTCTTGAGGACTTTGAATTATGATCCAGAGCTGTATTTGTAAGAGTCTGAAGAAAAGAGAAAAAAGAAAAAGGAGGAAAGATTGTATCCAGGTATCTCTGGATTACAGAGTTGTGTAGCTGCAATGAGTGATGCTACAGGATGAATTAGAGATTGTCAGTTATTTAATTTTATATAAACAGAAGGAAAAACCCTCAAATGTCATGTGTAC
>NW_010289483.1:0-19830 GCF_000700745.2 Antrostomus carolinensis
ATATATAATTTTCTTCTTCTCTTCAAGCCACTGCCTCCTTGTCATGACTCTAAGGAATCTATGCAGGTGTACAAACAGCACTGCAAAATAGCAGAAGAGTACCATGAGGTCAAGAAAGAAATTGCTCTGCTGGAAGAAAGAAAGTGAGTAACTTTCCCAAAGTATTCACTGTTGTATATTCTCTTTGTAAAATCCTGTTTTAAACATGAGAGTTTCACATCATATTTTCTGGCCTTATAGGTCTGCCTGACAGTCACAGTGTAGCACAACACTTAGGCCATTGGTCCATAGGATCAACTGGGACCACTAAGGACTTAGAGCTGTCCTAGCTCTAGGCCCTCAGTTATACAGATACCCCTTAAAACTTTCACTGACAGCCTCCAGGTCACATAATGATCTGGTTCAGCTGGTGCAAGTCCCCTTTTTAGTTTTAGGATTTTTTTTTGTTAAATTTAACTTTACATGTTCTAATGAAGAGTATAATGGATTCACAGTTAGGTTTAGAGTACTTGAAAATATTAGTAAACATGTTTCTGTGAGGTGCATTGTCTCTATGTAGATTGACGTTTTAGGTGTTCATATCCAAAGTGCATAAACAGGAGACATTTTTCTCGTCTGTGGCTATACTCATACCCCTGTCTTCTTTGCATGACTATTAAATGGCAAAGTGCACTTTGTGACTCTCAATGCCTTTCCACAAGAAACCTGAAAAAGAAATTCAGAGAGAGGAAAGAGGGTGGGTGGTGAAAGTTTTTAACAGACAACCAACCCCAAGGAATAGCAGTTACTGCTACATAAACTTTCTCTTTCAAATGCTTTTTTATTTTTGCATTCACACTGACGGTGATTTCAAGCAGTGTTGCCTTTCTCAGGGAGAGCAGATCTCTCAGACTTCTTGTGAAAATGAAGACCATGCAATCATTCTTCCAAGTGCTGCTTGAACAGAAACATTTGTATATAGCAACAGGGGTCAGAAGAGCCCTGTTGAAGAGCGGGCTTTGGGTGGAAGGTGGACCATTGTGTCTGTTTCATAGCAATCTTCACATAGCTGACCGCGTGGTTCAGCCAAATTTGTATCTATGGGAGTCTTCATCTGCAGAAGCAAGCTGGTGGGATGGAAACTGGTGAAGTAAGATAGCCAAAGATTTCCTTGAATCCACATTATTCAGGGTAAGAAAGTGAGACTTGTTCTTATTGTGGTTGATGGCTACAGGTGCAATATAGTTAGTTGTTGCCTAAAGTGTCAGAAGTAGTTGAGGTTTCCCACTACCAATCCCCTTCCATTGTAGGACCTGCATGGCACTTAGTTGCTGACAGATTGGAACAAAAGTTAAAAAAGAAGAAAAATTTACCAGAAAATATTAACTCTACATTTTCCCAGTGTTTGCAGTTGATTAATCATTAATTGGCCAATCCAAAGTAATTGGTGTTTTTTAAAAGACATAAAGAAGATAATTAATTCAAATAATTTTGCAATTATTTGTCAAATTTAGTTGTCTAATATAAGCTGTTTGCATGTGTATTTAGCAACCAAGTGAATTCAGTGGAAACCATGTGTGTTTGTCTTCTCTGAAAATCTAAGCTGAATATAAAATATAAATGGTTGTTTAAGTGCTTAACTTTAGACGTATAAACTAAAAATGTAACCTTAGATCCTTTAGTTTTTAGAGTCTACTAATATAAATGCATTATTATTACTGACACATCCCTGAATCAGTTATGCACATTTATGAAGTAAGCTTGGAGCCCTTGAAAACTAAACTGACATACATATTTTTGAATTTACTAGAATGAAAAAAAAAAAAATGCTGTTTGAATGCATTTGCATTTATCTATGGTACTAGCTGAATCAGAAATATTTTGCTCCTTGAGAATGGCAGATATATGCACAAAATTGTTTACCTGAACTCAAAATTATCCTAATCAACCTCTGAGCCCAGAAGTCAGCCTTCCAGCAGTGGTTATCCTGGATTAATTAAGGGGCTTCAGGCTGGCATTTTCCTTCATTCCACCAGTGGATGTCAACAGCAGAACAATGTGAGGAAGTGGAACACTGGCTCAATGGTTGTGCCCAAAGAGTGGTGGTGAATGGAGGTAAATCCAGTTGGCAGCTGGTCATGAGTCCAGGGCTCAGTACTGAGCCAGTCCTATTTAACATTTTTATCAATGATCTGGATGAGGGAATTAAGGGCACCCTCAATAAGTTTGCAGACGACACCAAGTTGGGTGGAAGTGTTGATCTGCTGGAGGGTAGGGAGGGTCTGCAGAGGGACCTAGACAGACTAAATTGATGGGCCAGGACCAATTGCATGAGTTTCAATAAGGCCAAATGCTGGGTTCTGCACTTTGGCCTCAACAACATTTGGCAGTGCTACAGGCTTGGGGAAGAGTGGCTGGAGAGCTGCTCAGCAGAGAAGGACCTGGGTGTGTTGATTAATAGCCAGCTGAACATGAGTCAGCAGTGTGCCTAGGTGGCCAAGGCGGCCAATGGCATCCTGGCCTATATCAGGAATAGTATGGCCAGTGGGACCAAGGAAGTTACCTTACCCCTGTACTTGGCACTGGTGAGGCTGCACCTCGAGTACTGTGTTCAGTTTGGGCCCATCACTACAAGAAGGACATGGAGGTGCTGGAGCATGTCCAGAGAAGGGCAACAAAGCTGGTGAAGGGACTGGAGAACAAGTCTTGTGAGGAGCAGCTGAGAGAACTGGGGTTGTTTAGCCTGGAAAAAAGGAGGCTGAGGGGAGACCTCATTGCTCTCTGCGACTACCTGAAAGGAGGGTGTAGAGAGGTGGGGGTCAGTCTCTTCTCCCAGGTGACAAGTGATAGGACGAGAGGAAATGGCCTCAAGTTGCACCAGGAGAGGTTTAGATTGGATATTAGGAAGAATTTCTTTACTGAAAGATTTATCAGGTTGCCCAGGGCAGTTGTTGAGTCCCCATCCCTGGAGGTATTTAAGAGTCATGTAGACAAAGTGCTTAGGGACATGGTTTAGTCAGGGTCTTGTCAGTGTTAGGTTAATGACTGATTATCTTAAAGGTATTTTCCAATCTGGGCAATTCCGTGATTCTGTGAAGTTTCCACCACCGACCTGTTCTGTGGATAGAAGATTTCATGCTCCAGTAAACACATGTTAAAAGAAAAGTGGCTGAATAAGGCAGCAAATAGAATTCTATTACTGTGATTCTTATGTGCCTTCTAATTACATATTTGTGGCCTAGATATTCACATGCTGTGTAGCTGTGAAATGTCTAAACATGACAAATGCCTATACATGACAAAAAGTGCAGCACCTTTTACTACCGTCCAGATCTTTTAATCTGAAGAAGTGGTCCTATAAGCACTGGGATTGAAGATGCTTAATTTCCTACAGGTTGGTGCACTGTGGTTATTTGCTTTTGAGGTTTAAAAAGCTGCAAGTGCCAACTGAAGCTTTTTTCCTCTAGATGGGAAAAAATTTATTATCCCTCCTGACAGATTCTCCATTTCATAGTATTTTGGAGGAGGGCTCATGATACTGCCTTTCCCCTTCGGGGTGTCTTTCCTTTCTGTAGCAGTCTATTTTTATAAAACCTTCCAGAAACTAATTGGGACCTCTTCATCACATGAAGTTTGGTTGAAATTAGAAGGTGGATTAAGAAGTTATTAGGACATATATACCTTTACACACCTGTAAGTATACACAACCTGAACACATTAACCTTGATTTTTATATAAAACTAGATAGAAAAGGGGTATAAGTATGGAGGTGAAGGAGTAAGCAAGAAGTAAAAGAGACTTTTTTGTTCTAGTGATCACTGATTTATATCTAAAAATGTTCTCAACGGTTAGAGTTTGAAAGTTATGTTTATGGTTAGCATATGCTGAATGAAGAGGAGAAGAGTAGATTACAATGGCTGGGGTGGCATGTGTATTGAACATTCCATTCCCATTCCCTCTGAAGGGAAGGATGTTTTGACTTTTCTAAAAGTCTGATAAGATGCACAGCTTTTAGCCTGAAAAGCTATAATCAAACTGAAAAGATGGAGTTGTTTGCAGCTTTCTGAAATCTACTCCTGTTGCAGGTATCTTTATCTCCTACATTTAAATTTGAATGTATGGTAACCAAGATTCCCAATTGTCTAATACAGCTGCTATCTATTGTCTATTTCTTTTAAATATTAATTTGATAAATTGGACAGAGTTTCATCCCTTGTAATGGGAGCAAACTGTTTGTGCGGTGTTCTTCAGTGCACATGTTTACCAAAGGCAACCAGAAGTGCTGTTGCATGGTACCCCTGCCAGTGCTCTGAACTTCCTCTCCACAGATCAACTCATCTGTGGAATTAAAATGTTAAGTTCCACCTGGCAGTGTCTGCACCTGAGATGCCTCCTGGTAGTACATTGTGCACACAGGATACTGAAGACAATGATTGTCAGGAAAAGAGAAGAAAATTGATTGAGCATTTTTTTTTTATTTGTTGGCTAGAAGGAAGAAAAAAATGTTAAATTAACCCAACATAAATGTCCGTAAAGGTATTTGAGCTGTTTAGTAAAACAAAAAATGGAATAGTATTCATTCTACTTTAAACAATTTTTGTTCCAGCTTCCAAAGTTCGATGTAACATTTTATATGTGAAATAATACATGCAGTTATATTTCTAAAGGAGGCAACTTTAAAAAATAGAAATTTGAATAATATTGTTTTAAAATAGTCAAAAACATTTACTCTTTTGCAACTTTTCAAAGGCTTTTGATTCTGCTTAGCTTGACTTTTGCTGTAGTGTGAGGATCAAGTATGGCTCAAGTATAGAAAGGCAGTGGTGTGAAATGACAAGGGTTGCTTTTCATCAGGGCAAGAACAGAGCTTATTTGCCCCTTTCTCTTGTATGCAATGTAGATGGCAAGAGAATGTACTAGGCTGGGAGTGGGAGAGAAGACAACTGTTTCACAGGAAAATAGGAAATCAGAGGGAAAGGGAGGTTGCAGGTTCAAAAAAGGGAAAATCAAAAGACATAGCAAATAAGAATGGTAAAAGAAGTTATTTGGGGAAAAGACAAACAAAAGAAAGCAAGAAATTGAAAGAAATTAAAAGAACAGTGGGTAGATTTTTTGCTAATATAAATCACCACAGCATTATTTGCTGTCTTCACTCAAACTCTTCCCATTTATGCCAGCAATATGTAGTACAAGGGATAAAATCACTCTGGAATGGGAGACATGATCGAAAAGAAAGAAAAGGGTGTGGAAGTGAGAACACACCACATTTAGGTCACAGAATGTAATTTAATTTATGTTCCAGAAACACACATGTATTTCCATAACAGATGTTTTTGGGTTTCTAAGTTTGGGTGAAAGGGATGGGACGGCTGGTTATTTTGAGCACTTGTTATATTGCTATTACTAGATAATGACCGTGGATTATGTAGTTAAATATTAGAGTTGCCATGGTTGCTAGCTGTATCTTATATTCTTAGCACTGGCTGGTTTTCTCTTTTTCCTCCTCCAGACAATTCTAATATAACTCTCCAGAAAATATCATTTGATCACCACCTGGTGTAGGATCACTGCTTTTCTTTGTCATAGATATGATTTCTTTGCCTTCTTTTACCCATATTACAGTAGACATGCAGTGGAGATGTCCGCTTCATTTTGTGGGGTCCTTCCGTATGCTTTAGCGTGCTCTCATGACCATAGGACTGTTTCTAAATTCTCAAGTCCAGATGGTTTCTCCAAGTACATTATTTTTCAAGTGTCTTTCCCAACGTTATTGAGACAAGTAGTCTTCAGACTTTCGGGTAGTGCAGAAAAAGATTGGTGTAAACCATAAAGGTAACCTTTTATCTTAACATTTTTCCCATTCTAGACCTGATTTTTCATCATCTCACATGTATCCAAAATACATGTTACTTGTCAAATAGTGGAAATTACAGCTTTTCTAATACAAAGAGAAACCTCAACTTGCCCTATTGCAGTGATGAATACTTAGAGAACGTTTTATGTGCTGGCATCTCAGACATATTTTAATTTACATTAAAACAGGCTGTCTCATTGTTTTAAAAAATTAATTAGTAGACTTTGAACACGCAAAGGTAGTCTCCTCAGACAGCAGTTACCTTACAGGGTCTCATGATTCCTCCTGATGTGAAAGCCATGTCAAATATGGGAAGAGTAAATAATCTTATGGCTAGCAGATCACATAGACACATGTTAGCTGGGAAGAAATGTGTAGTACCACAGATGCATGATCCTGAATATGTTGTTCACAATGGGGGAAAGGCAATTCTGCCTCTTTGCACTGTGGAGGCTGTTTTCCTTGAGTCTAGTCCATCTCCAAATACATTTATCTCCAGATAGATTAATCTGCTTCCTCTGTCACTTTTCTTGGTATTTATTCTTTGTGATTATTACTGTCAAGGGAATCTGTTCTCTGCATGGTCAGTCATTAGGGCCAGAAAAAGAGAAATAATTTCCCTAAGACCATACTGTGTTTTTCTCCTGCTCTGGTAAGGCTTGTGGTTCATTGGTTCATTATGCAAATCACATTCATCTTCTCGTCCCACCCAAACCCCTCCCCAAAAAAGAACACTTAAAGTGTACATTACAGATTATCTCAAAGCTTTGAGTACCTCAGAACCATTTTAGAAAATACTTTATCAATGCTGTTAATATTTAAACTCAGGGTAACCATTAACAGAAAATACAGATTACACAGTGCTAGATCTATTTATTAAGCATCCATAACAAAGGCTAGATGGTGCAAGAGCTTAGTATGGTGTTCTTTAACCCCTGGAAGTTAAGTTCAAATCCTGGATTAGATCAGAAGCAAATATTAGTTACTGTCCTCATCCTTTGTGAGCTTCGTAAACCACACCATTCATAACATTTAGCAATTCCCTGGTACTCTAATTTTAGATCTCTGTGGCAGGCTGGCAGTATTTGCCTGAAACATCACCCTACCCTGTAAACAGGTGTTGATCCTGATGGGAAGGCAATAAGTAGGTTCTGCTGACTCAGAAGCAGGCAATTTTACTAGCTCAGGGCAAGGAAACGGCTTTCTGTGAGGGAGGTCCTAGAGTGTGGACTACAGCAACGAGTATATTTTGATCTTAATGCATTTTTATATTTTGTTTAATAGCAAAGCTAAATCGCGGGGCAGGGGGAGTTATCTGTGCTGCTTGAGTATTACTGGAGAGCAGCATGGAGCCATGCCTGCACATAGCCTCATCTTATCAAATCAGGACTGACATTCATTAATAGAGCTGAGTTTGCACACTGTCTGTCTGTGCCACTCCTGGCTCAAGCCCAAATAGAATAATTAATACCTTTCTCTTACTCGTTCTATAGAACTCCCCATGGAAAATGTTTACCTGCTTTTAAGATGCAGACTACTTATTTGGGTGTTCACTGCATCTCCTTTTAAGAACCTCATAAGTGTGAGAAAAGTAAGGAAGAATGGTTCTGAATTAATTTGTTAGGAACACTTCTGAGCCAACAGTCTGTAATTTGAAAGAGCTTAATTTAATCCTTCAGTCCAGCACTGCACCAGTAGAATAACTGCAAAGAAATATTGCTGAACCTCTCTTTTGGTCCTAAGAGATGAAAATCTTCAAGAGGAAGCTGTAAGAGACTGAAGTGATTAAAGCTGCTGGACTTGTAAAATCTCATTGTCCCTAAATGCATTTCTCACTCTCTAAAGCATACACGCAATTACTCCTTTGTGTCCTGCAGTCCCATTAATAGGAGCTGGAGTGTCAAACCATCTAGCAAGATCAGTTCATCTTGGTGAATTTGAAAATTAGTTGATCTAGCATTGCCCAAGCAAAGAGAAATGAATTTGTTAATGGCTTGCTGCTCTTAAGTTTTTTACAACTATATTGTTAATAGAACAAAAATATGCTCTTGATATTTTCTCTTGAAGACCTGATTGAACATACCTTTTAGCTGGTGAAAGGAAAGAGAAGAGGCTTTGCTGCAGCATAGCTGCTTATGCATTACCTCAGTGGTATAAAACAAAGTGAACATAATTAGCTACAGGAGAATTTCTATATACTGCAACTTTTGGATGATTTAAAATTTCTGTAATGGCTGCTAACTCTTCTTTTTTTTGTGTGTGTATGGAAACACAGGAGAAATGAGTGTGCCAGAGGTCTCTTCTAACTTGTGACTCCTCAACTTCAGTAACTGTGACTGTAAACAGTCAGCTAAACCATGGGCAAACAGTGCTGTCACTGAAAGGTGTAGTAATGACAGAGGAAGATCAAACTGATCCTAAAAGAAGGCCAGATAGAAGTGTTTTTCAAAACCCAGCTGCTTACAGTTTTGCTGCTGTAACTGATAGTTTTGCAGCTATAAGTAATGTAAGTGATCAGCAAATACTGAACTGTTAGCTTTTCGTGAATACTGTGACCTGTGGCGATAGAATTACTGATCTGCAGGAATTTCCTGTCTGAAAGCACTGGTCTAGCTTGACAAGAGGGCTCCTTTAAAGACTGCAGCAAAAGCTATTCACTTTGAAGGCATTACATCTTCCCACCGATCACCTACAAACATTGTTTTGACATGACTGAGAAATAAAGTCACAGGGGTTTGAACAGTTAAAGATTAACTAATCTCTGAGATAGAGTGATCAAAAGAACTAAGAAGCTTTTAGAAGAGACTTCCTGTAGCAGGAGTGCATAAATGATTTGACTTAAAGGGGAAAAAAAGCAGAGGCCAGGCTAGCCTGCTGGGTAACTAAGTGGAGAGCGATTAGATACGCTGTGAGTTACTCATGCCTTCAGTGTGTTTTGTTTTAAGGCCTCTTTTATCTTAACTTGTGCTGAGGTAATTTCAGTTGATACTATACAGAAGACTCTAGCTCCTGGCCAGCTCTGGGAATACAGAGCACTGTGTGACTCCATCCAGAAAGACACAACAGTTTGAATCCTCCTGTGTCTGCTCTTAGAAAAACCAGGAGGGGTCAGGTTTGCAGCTCTATCACTCTTCCTCAGCAGCAGGGCTAAGATCTGAGCATAAACAGATTACAGAAACAGTGTATGTACTTCAGATTCATGTGCCTAGTATTTACTAGAATCATTTTTCTTTGTAGCAGAGAAAAAGAAACCAGGTGTACTTCTCAGAATTTACTGATAAAGCTAACCAACAGAACAAAATTCCCTTGTTCTCTTTCAAATATGTTTAGTATTGAGAGAAAAAGAAATTGTTATTCAGGCAAAGTATTAGCATGCAGTCTCCAGGAGCTTAATGCTCCCCCATGAACTACACGTTCAGCTCTTGCTGAAGTTAGAGATACTTGAAGGCCCTCAACATTTTGCAGCATTTGGTCACTGGACAGCAAACCTATAACAGATTTTTGCAGCTTCATGTTCTAAAAGGGAAAGAAAGACTCTAACAAATTGGTTTCCTAGGCCTCTATTTCACAACAGCTCAGGTAATACCATGTTAACACCCTATAGTCCAGCTTTAACCTTACACGCAACAACAAATTTTTGCATCCTGCCGTTTTTAATCTTTGTTTTTTTCATAATCATCAGAAAGGAGCTGATTGCCAGGCTGGAACAAGTGGAAAAAGAAAGCATGGATGCTGCTCAGCTGGCTAAGGAGTACGCAGAACTGACAGAGGAGAACCGAACGCTGAAGCTGGCCCAGACGCAGTGTGTAGAGCAACTGGAAAAGCTCAGAATACAGTACCAAAAAAGACAGGGATCCTCATAACTCTCAACTAGCTTATGTGAGGCGGTTAATACGGGATTGGTCCTGTGCTGGAAAGAGATTTTAAAATAAAGGTCTGTTTAATATGTTATAATACTTTACTACAGATACAGAGTATGTAGAAGTCTATATTTGATTTAATGCTTGCCAGCCAGTAGCTTAATATAATGGATATTTCATCCATTATATAATGGATATTTTATTTCAAGTAACATAATTGAAGTTAACCTATCCCCATTATATGTTCTAGTAGATCAGGTTTCTTTTCTAAACATATTTCTTCCAATTTAAGAAGATATGGACACACTAGAAAATTATATAAATAGTCTCTGTGTTGGGAATTTGGACCATACTAAGGCATACAGCAGGGACAATGTTAATATATGGAATACATGTATGTTAATTTTAGTTTGGTGAAGATTTTTTAAATTATTTTCCTCATGCCTAAAATATTTGGAAGTTATCTTAAAATGGATCTCCTCACGGGTAAAAACTATACTTTATTATCCCATGACAACTTTACATTGTTGTATAAAATCTGAGAAATTGCACATTAAAAACTGAAGTAACATAATTATTTTTTATCAAACTAATGTACTGCCAGTAATAATTTGCAAATTATGAAATTAAAAGGAAACAGATGAGATCAAACTTTCCTTCCTCAAGCGTAAAGATAGCTTGAGAGTCATTTTATTGTACTTTTTGGCATGCAAGAAATGAAAAATTAATATAGGAGTACTAATTAATATAGGAGTACTACTATCATTGTTTCAGCTGAGAATATGTCAGTAAAAGTACTGTGAGAATATCTTGTTCTTATTTTCCAGCCTGTTTTGAAACAAAGTGGCTGTAAGTAGGGACAGGAGTTCCATGATATACACATAACCTGGAAGTAAAATGTTAGTTTTACTTGCTCTATTTATCCCTGTATTTTCCTAGATCAATGGAAAATTCTTTGTTATACTTCCATTTCTATTCATACAGTATTTTTTTCATTAAAAGCAGATATAGAAAAGCCATTTTATGTTCTGAGAGTTCTTAAATTACTCTGTATTTTTAACTCTGTTTGACAGGTGCAGTTTGTTACATCTTCATGAGGATGGAATTCAACTTGATGTGTCATTAGTACTAAAATGTATCTTGGTAATTGAAAACTATGAACTTAAGATTTCCACCAGAACCTTAGCTTTGATTATTATCACTAATCTATTCTAAAAAATGGGATTTTTAAAAATCAATCCCCCAAACAATTCTTGGGGAAGGTTTTTGGCACCAAAATGTTCCGTAGTAATTCCAGCAGGAAAGGGGACAAACCCCCCCCTCCATTTCTCTCTGCTACCTACAGTATTCCCTGCAGCACAGGTATGAAAATAGGCTCCATGTTACTACAAGCACCTGACACTGCAGCAGAAGGGTATGAGGAGGTAGTGGGAGAGGACAACCTTGTCTCCACTTCTTCTGAGCTGCCAGGGCAGAGGCAGTGTACAAGTGCAGAGACATGAGGGGAAATCACCACTCTGAGGCATGTGCTTTCTGCTGGGCTGCTCCATGGGCAGTATAACACTGTGTTTGTTCTTCTTTCAGAGCACACTGTTGTCGCAGGGTCCAGTTTTCACTATATCTTGTGAAAGCTGGAGAAGAAAAAAACATAATGAATAAAAACCACTTGGAATGACAAGCCTAGGAGTGCTGGAAAAGCCTTGTCTGAGTTTTGTGCTGGTGACAAATATACCCTGTACAAACTTCAGGGTTTTGCTTGGAGCACAGGATGCTGCATAATCTGGGATATATTATTTTTGTCTGTATTTATGTGTTTTGAACAACAGGATTGTCATTTTCAAAATTAATTTGATTATTTAGTCATAGATTTTTCTCTCTAGCTTTAAAAACATCAACCAGTCTGGTGATTTCAGTGAATTCCTGGGGAACTGCACAAAGTACTTAAAATTATTTCATTAGCAAACTGACTTTGGATGCAGCTGAATCAGACAGCAGAACTTTACTTACTGATAACTTTGTTCACCTTGAAATTTTCAATTGAACTGTAGCCATTATGTTTTAGATGTCAGGATAATATCAGATTGTACTCTGAAAAAAAAACCTGAGGCAGAGCCAAAACCATGTAGAGAAGTGAAGCTGAACATCCTTTGTGACACACAGGGATTTGAGAGCAGCCAGGGAATATGGCTTTTCTAACCTATAGAGACGACCAGTATGGAATTCTTCAGGAAACATTTTTACAGGTGTACAGACACCAAATCTGTGGTGTGGTCCAGCTACCAGCCTGGCTAAATATGGAACTCTTAAAACATCCCAAACTAATTGAAATCAGAGATCTGTATTTAATCTGCTGTGGCTACTTGCAAACAAATTTTCCTCTTACTTTTAGTTACGGTGAAAGTAAAAACTTACTGCTTTCAATTAGTATATTTGCCTGCCGGTGTGGGTGCTCATGTGTCTGAGAATAGTGACTCAGAGAAATTGCATCACAATCCAAATGAGTAAAACTGAAATAGAAGTACCAAGAAAGAAAAACTAAAGTATCTATCTCATGAAAACAAATTTTTGAAGGAAAAATATCAGTGAAATGGGATTCAAAGAAAGGATGGTAAATAAATAGAATTTTCTAAAAATATTCACAGGCAAGTGAAATTAAAATGCAGGAAAGTCAACATAACCCAGAGAATCATTCAAATGTTGTAAAAGGGCTAGAACAGCCTTCTGACAGGTAACCGCTGTATCTATCATCCATCTCTTGATTTTTTTATCAAGAGCATAATAATTATAAACATTTTCATGTTCAATAAATCTCCAATTTTGACATGCTGAATTTTTCTATAGATGTTACTTTGAACTGTTTTGAACTCTGCAGACTGAATACCTGAAATTGTTATATTTATGCTGTAGTTTCCAAATAGATAATATGATTTGTGTCCTTCTGTTATTTAATGAGAGACCTTACATTGTTCTGCTAGCTAGGTCCATTGTGAGTATGGCACTGTAAAAAAGCATTTCATACAATTATTTCAAATATGTTTTTACACTGTTTTTTTACCCAAGAACTTAGAAGCCAGTTTCAGCTTTTGAGGTCAAATGCCAATGAAATGTTCAACTTTATAACCTCTGACCACAGCCTGTGACAACTGCAATGGTATTCAGCAAAACAGCAGCGCAGTCTGAGGCTCTCGCTCACAATTCACCAGTGGTCAGAAGGCAAGGAAAGGGATGTGGAAGGCTCAGCTGACAAGTTGCTAAATGCATACAGGTACGTACACAGTCTGTCACACAGTTAAAGTGTGATTCTTGCTATTACCCAGGTTACTCGGGTTGGCAAAAGTAAGTGTGCCACTGCAATGACAGACGGACTTGCTTCAGACCACTTAAGAAAACAGTCAGTGAAGTACTAAGGTTTAAAAAAATAAGACCTGTGCTTTCCATTTCCTATTATTGCTAACTAACTTCCTTCCATGGTAACAAATGCTGAACAAGCTCAATTGAAGCATTCCAGTTAGCAAGGATATGACTCATGCACTCTGGAAATAGAGAGAGGCTAGGGCGATTTTACACTTGAACGGGCTGGAAGATAAGGACCTGCAGGTTTGGATTCAGTGGGGTTTTTTAATGTTTCCCTTTCCAGGATTATCTTTATTCTGGTTTGTTTTGTGAATTACTGATCTTTGGAAGTGTGTCACCTCCCCCCAGAGGCTTTATTGCCATCTAGGCCTGTGTGAGCATTACACACTCTTCATAGTGGGTACAAATATGCAAGGGTGCAACACAGAGGTGTTCTTATCCTTCCCTTGGGCTCTGTGGTTGGGGAGCTCTGGCACATGCCCATTTACTGCTCGAACTCCAGTCACAGACCACCTTGCAGAAACGAGCTAGTTTGACGCAGTCTTAGTCATGGAATCACCTGGTGGTTTTTCCTACATAAAATTATTTGCTTGTTCAATACTCAAGACAGAAGTGTCTAGAGGAGCAGGAGAGACTTGTCTGGAGGAGCCTTGCCTCTCTTCTCATGAAGGGTGTAAGATGTGCAGTGATCAAAGAACAGGATTGTGGGGAAAGGAAGTTTGATCCAGGCAATGATGTAGCAGGACGTAGCACTGGCCCTGGTCAGCAGGATTACGAGGAGAGTTGACAAAACCCGAGTGCTGGCATGACTTTTCTCTCCCATGCACATACTTCCACAGACATATGTCAACACCCACAGCCTTAGGATCTTCTCCTTCCTGTTAGAGTGTCTTGGCATGTATATGCATGGACAATATGTTAATATGGTGATGACTGTCCATGGAAAACCCATGATGAAACTATTAACTGTCTTCATGACAGGCCTGGAAGGTGTTTGGCAATGAAGGCCGATTACTGAAAAGTTGCCCCTCATTGTCCATCCTGCTGGGCTTTCTCTGGGACAAGACCAGACATTGTGACTGCACAGTGCACATTCATGAGGGAGGGAAGCAAGGCAGAGTTAGGCATGGTTGGCTGGGCAGACTCAATCTTACCCTTTCCCCCACTGAGTCCCATGGTTTTGCAGTGTTAAAGTGAGTTATTGAGATGGTCCTTCAGAAGCACACCAAAACTGTGGCGCTGACATTTTAAATTCAAAGAAGTCAATTATTTTGTAAGAATTAAACAAAAACTACCTTGCTTGGGACTACGGCAGTCACCTCTAGGTTCTTGAGTGCTCCTTACAAGGAATGTCATGCATTACTCACACCTGTATGAATGAAAGATGACAGTCATTCACAAATTACTGTTAACCTCAACCCAGGCTTTCTAGACTGCATAATCCAGTGGTTTACACTGTAGAAAGCACAAGATTTAGTGTATGAGTCACTCAGCTTTCCTACACGCCAATCAGCAGTTCCCCCTTCTAAACCTCATTTCCTTTAATCTCCCCTGACCACAACCCATGCATCTGTACCCACTACTGCGTAAGCAGCACCAAGCCAGAGCTCAGATCCAGTTGACTGGTGATCTCATGATGTGGTCCGATGATCACCGTGTGCTTGAGATGGTTTCCAATCATTACAGTCGTACAATGTTTTGTGATTCAGTGCTGGTATATGGCAGCAAGGCACCCTGCCAACGTGCAGATGCTGACTGTGAGGTATGCCATTGTTCTTTGAACTGGTTAGGAAAATAGGACAGCAGGTGGTCTCTGGATTTAGTTATTTGTCTGAATTTTTAAATTAAATTTTAATACAGAAGTTAGGGAAATGAAACAAGGATGTGAGTGCTGATGTGACAAATTTGTGGCTAGATGCCAGGCTGTGCCTTGGGTGCTCAGAATGAGTAAAGTGATATGAGAACTGCAAGTGGTGGAAAGGAAGTAGTTACAGCTAGGAAGAGGAACTGGTGAGTGGGCTGTGTGTCTTAGCTGCTTTCCTTCTTGCTTCTTATGGCTTGCACCAGTGGGATGTATCGGCTGTTGTTCTTAGCTCAAAATTAAAAGGCTTTTCCATGCTTTGTCTGCACAAACATTTTATACTGGAATATTTACTTCATCTGAGGTTATATTTTTGTCTAAAATGCCTAGTATAAACAGAGCTATAGTGTGATAAACATGCTCAGAGCACTGCAGATGGTTCTTCTATAGAAAGAGGAATAAGCAATATCAGTGTATGACTCTATTCTGCTAATCATAGAATCACAGAATATCTTGAGTTGTCAGGGACTACTAAGGATCATCAAGCCAAATACTGTGCCAAATGCTGTATTTGCATTAAAGATAAATAAATTACAGTCTTAGTAAATAGCCTAAGTATAGTAAAAACTACACTGAAGCTAGAGCACTTTTCTACTGAAATAGGTGGATCCCCACTAATGGGCTTTTGCTGCTTTCATTGCACAAGGAGAGTTTGGTGCTTTTATTAAATAGATCCCCAGTTACCCACATGAAGGAAGAGTGACATGATGTGATGTCATGTGATGTGATGTGATCAAAACCTTCCACCTATGTCTTGTGACTTTCCTACAAGCATATGACACATCTAGGTGCACAGGTCAGATTGGCCTTTGCCTACAGGCTTTTCCCACAGCCATTTCATCGCAGTGCTCTCCCCAGCTTGTTCTTTTGCCTCTTGCCTGTCACGTCGCTCTGCTACGCTTGTATCACTGAAATAAGTCAACCACTCTGAATTTTAAAGAGTAGAATGAAGCAAATGCATAAGGTAAAAACATTGCCTGCTAAAAACCTTGAATGTCTTGTGGTCAGACCCTTTTATATTCATGTTCTGCAAGTACATCAGTATATGGGCTTGCTGATTGGATGTCAGTACAAAAAAATATGAGGCTAATATTAATATTAATGGAAGACAGAGGCACATTCAAACATACACATATAAATACTATTCTAAATGTTAGACTTACTTGGGGAGCTCACTCCCTGGTTGCATGTCTGATCAGAAAACAAGCCCACTAATCATGTATGAAATAGTACCTGCTTACAAAATTATCTGCACCAAGAAGAATGCAAACACTTACTTTTTGAAATAATTTCAAATAGGAGTATTCTTTCAAGGAAAAAAAACACCCCACATAACAGTTTCCAGCTAATATAAATTACATCCAGCTATGCACTGACTGCTAAAAATGTGCTTAAATCTATTTATAAACCTTTAAATAGCTCTCATTAGTTAAGGGCTGTAAAAGATCCCCTTCCATTTGACTGTATGAGCTCCCTCTGGTGGGTAATGTCACATCTACCATTGTTATTACGAAGCAAATGAGAGATACCTCGGTAAATGTTTTGGGTATACAATTATGTTTACCCAAGTGGAGTTTTGTTAATTTGTTTCTATTATTGAGAATATATTCTAAATAATATTAGAAAATATTCTAATTCTTTATATTATCTAGGTATAGGACAGTATACTAATTCACACCTGAAAATCACACCTGAAAATCACACCTGAAAAGAGTGATATCCAATATTTTTAAGATACTAGAGATACTTGCACAAAGGTGTATTTTTTAACAACACATTGGACAACAGCTAATGTGAGCACCCAAGTTAAATGAGTTCTGGCTTCCTAAAGAGTTCAGAATACTTAATAATTATATAGTAATATCTTTATTTGTCTGAAGTACTTCTGTTGAGTTCAGTTGGATTTATGTGCCTGGAAATCTGTCCTATATGGCTTTACTTTTTCAGAGTACTAGACAGTACTAACTCATTGCAGACACTTTATGTGAAAAGTATTTATTTAATGGTACAAAAACTAAGAATCAAATATGCCGTAAGTAACACAGCACAGAACTAATGTATTTCTTATTTTTTGCTGGCAAATTTTAATATCCCTTAAATCTCATACAGTTGCACTTTTAGAAAAGAAAACACAAGTATTATCTTCCTATTTTTCTCTTTGTGTTTAGCTTAAGTAATCTGAACACAGGAAGTGTTAGATTTCAGAAGAGTGCCCTAATGCACGGGCAATGATCCAGCCACAGTTCAAGTTTCAATGACCCAAAGTGCTTGTGCTAGAACATTAAGACTGATTTACCAGCAATGAATTTGGTGGCTTTTGCACACCCACGTTTTTGGAAAATTTGGGTTCCTAGAATGTTTTGGAAGGAAAAGAAGCAGGAAAAGCATGCTAATAAGATTGCTTTTCTAGCTTAGCTATTTCAGAGTTCCCCTTTATTTAACAAAAAGAGGTTTACGTTTTGTCATTTGTCTGAAACCTGGTATGAGACAAAACTGTAGTTACACTGTATGTAAAGCTGAGGCATGAAAAAGACAGAAAAAACAAAACCAGTCCTGTTTATACAGGACTTTACCAAAGGCGGTGGACAACATTTTTACTAGTAGTTTGTGATAGCTGTGTAACTCCTGAATATGACAGTACATGTAGTGTTTTCAGATGTTTATGATATTCCCCTAATCCTGTAATTTCTTTTCAAGAGACTTAATTTATGGTTTGACTGCCAGAGTGCTCTGATGTAAACCTACCACTATATTACTGTCCAAAATGGAATCATCACTGAATTTTTATCATGAGAAAGTGGCATTTACAAGTGCTTAACATTGCTTCTGAAATGAAGGTGTCCACATCTAAGTGAACAAGGCTGCCTTGTAGGTATATATACAGCAACACCAAGAGTGCACCACATGGTCAACTGGATTTAGGCCCTGGTTCAACATGGCACTTACCGTGGGGCATTGCACCCACATCAAACAAATCTCTTGAACAAATACCTAACTTGGAGTGATGAGTCGTCCCCACTGATTTGCCAAGAGCACTATTCAGAGTGATAAAGTTTTATTCATGCACTGAAGTGTTTTGCTGGACCAAGGCCAGAGAGACCAGCACCTCAACTTGAAACTCAACGGTTGAAAGTTCATTGGAATTTAATTACGTGCTTGGAGCGTTTGAACACTGCACTGAGTCAGGGCCTTTCCGATGAACTGTCTGTTAAGGAGCTAAGCAGGTCCTCACAGCACCTCATGGTGGGGAGGACCTTCATGCTGTGAGAAGCATAAAAAACTCAGGCATCTTGCTCCAGCACCTTGACCTGGGTCTAGCTCCAGTTGCAGCTGCCAAACAAGCCACACACTGGCATAAGATGACAAAAGTAATGAAGAAAACATTCTCTTTTGTCATTCCTGGTAAGTACATTTGTTCCCACTCACACAACTGCAGCCATGCCAACCCTTATGAAGTGGCTCTGTAGGGTCATTATATGGAACTATATGAGTTAAAAAAAAAAAAAAAGAAGCAATCAAACACAGAAGAAATGTCAAATATTTACAAAGCACTACAAAACACATCCAGAGCTGGTTCTTAACTAGAAAATAACAGCATAATAGTGTTAAAGAATTTTAGAAATACTCCTCTTGCTTTTGTTTTCTTTGGAAAAATTTATCAGAAATACTGGACTATGACAAAAATGCCATGAGGACCTCTGTCAGATAGGTCCCATTCCTCCTTTCCTCTCCCTTCACATACCCCTCCCTGTTCTTTCAGTAAGAGGAGATCTCAGCTGCTTCAAAGATGAGCTAGAGAAATAAAATGTTTCTCAGAGTTGTGGTTGTGGCACCCTTTTATCAGAGAAGCCCTGCCTCCCCTCTGCTTTGGTGTAGGAATTGGGCAGAGGAGGAGTGCTTGGGTTAAAGGTGTGTTCTCTGACCTCCATGTGAACGCCTGCTCAAATTTGGGTGTGTAATAAGCGTATGAAATTTTCAGTTTGCATGTGGTAAGTAGAGACTTAGAACTAAAATATTTCCTAGCTGAACTTACTCCATAACCCAAGAGAGAGTCAATGCAGTTGTGACTGTTCAGCACACATTGCTTCCCCCAACAAATGCATACTTCAGACAGGCATATATGACCCCAGGTAATTTTGCTCATGATTTCACCTCACAATTTGCTTCTCCCATGCTGTCAATAGCCTTTGGTCATTGTAAATCATGAAGGAGTGAAATGTCATGTTCAAACACAAAATGATCAAATACTTGGAGCCAGGAAGGAAGAAGGGCTGGAGCACCTCTCCTATGAGGACAGGCTGAGAGAGTTGGGGCTGTTCAGCCTGGAGAAGAGAAGGCTCCGGGGAGATCTTATAGCGGCCTTCCAATACCTGAAGGGGGCCTACAAGAAAGCTGGGGAGGGACTTTTCATAATGGCAGTTAATGACAGAACAAAGTGAAATGGGTTTAAGCTGAAAGAGGGGAGGTTTAGATTAGATATTAGGAAGAAGTTCTTCACTGTGAGGGTGGTCAGACACTGGAACAGGTTGCCCAGAGAAGTTGTGGATGCCCTTCCCTGGAAGTGTTTAAGGCCAGGTTGGATGAGGCTTTGATCAACCTGATCTAGTGGAAGGTGTCCCTGCTGATGGCAGGGGGGTTGGAACTAGATGATCTTTAAGATCCCTTCCAACCCAAACCATTCTATGATTCTATGAAAACTCTGCCTTTAAATCTGGCTAAAACTCATTGCTACTTTTCTAATTTGCTTAATCATCAATAATCACTGCTAATCAAAACCAAAGCTTTTCTTTCTTTGTCTTGTCTTCTCCCTTCCCTTCCCTTCCCTTCCCTTCCCTTCCCTTCTTCTTTTTTTTTTTCTTTCTTTCTTTTTTTCCTTTTCATTTTCTTTTCCCCTTTCCTTTTTCCCTTCACTTTCATCTTTT
>NW_010289483.1:19910-31757 GCF_000700745.2 Antrostomus carolinensis
TTCCCTTCCCTTCCCTTCCCTTCCCTTCTTCTTTCTTCTTTTCTTTCTTTCTTTTCTTTCTTTCTTTTCTTTCTTTCTTTTCTTTCTTTCTTTTCTTTCTTTCTTTCTTTTTTATCTAGGCAGGCATATTTAAACATATGCTTACAAAAGATAAGCAACTTAAAGTAGAGTGCATTTATAAGATAGATAGGCAGTGAGCTCAGACCTATCATGATGTGTACAGCTGAACAAACAAAATGACTATTTCAGTATGATCTTAAGCATTTGGAGCTTTCTGTCTGATGACGCACTTTCCTATTTCAAGAGCAGAAATTACTTAATATCTGTCTGAAGCAAGCAGAGGATTTATGAAACACGTAATGTTCAGCTAGTCTCAGTCTTACTGGAGCATTATTGAGGGCTTTTGTTTAAAAATCAATAAAGAAATCTTGCATCTCCATTTAATTATTTATTAAATACATTTATAAATACCATTTTAGTTACAAGAGTCAATGCCATCTAAAGGACAAGATTAGAAGGAGTGGTCCACAGTGAGCTTAGATGGCTCACTATATAATTTAAGTCGAGTTTTCAGAACTAAGTAGTGTTTGGGTAAGCAGCATGCAGTAGTCTTTCAGGGCTTCATTCTCAGGGACTGGGTAATAGAGCTTTCTGAATGTGAGTGAGAAGCTGAACACGAGCAGACAATGTGCGCTTGCAGCCCAGAAGGCCAATAACCGTATCCTGGGCTGCATCAAGAGAAGCGTGGCCAGCAGGTCGAGGGAGGTGATTCTCCCCCTCTACTCTGCTCTTGTAAGGCCCCACCTGGAGTACTGCGTCCAGTTCTGGAGCCCCCAACATAAGAAAGACATGGAGCAGCTAGAACAAGTCCAGAGGAGGCCACCAGGATGATCTGAGGGCTGGAGCACCTCTCCTATGAAGACAGGCTGAACAAGTTGGGGCTGTTCAGCCTGGAAAAGAGAAGGCTCCGGGGAGATCTTATAGCGGCCTTCCAGTACCTGAAGGGGGCCTACAAGAAAGCTGGGGAAGGACTTTTCATAAGGGCAGTTAATGACAGAACAAGGGGAAATGGGTTTAAGCTGAAAGAGGGGAGGTTTAGATTAGATATTAGGAAGAAGTTTTTCACTGTGAGGGTGGTCAGACACTGGAACAGGTTGCCCAAGGAAGTTGTGGATGTCCCCTCCACAATCATCTTGGAACTAGATGATCTTTAAGGTCCCTTCCAATCCTAACCATTCTACGATTCTATGAATATCTTATTTTTGAAATAAATCAAAATTGACACATCATAGTACGCCTGACTTCACTTTTGAAAACTGAGACTGTATGAAGGTCTCCTCTGACAACTGACAAGGACTTGGACAAGGCAGAAAGTGCCCCAGTTCAAAAAAGACGTGAGCAATTCAGGTTGCGTGTTATCTGGGGCTGATGCAATTCTGGGAGCAGAGGCAATAGCAGGGAGTAGGCATTTATCCAGACTGTACATGCCTCCTACAGAGGTCTTCTACTTTTCCACTGACTCTATAGGGACCCTGGGGTCCAGTCATCCACCAGCTGGGTCTCCATGGGCCTCTTACTTACCGTATCTTGCATCTGTTTAAAGAGCCATTCATTCACTTAAGACTTGGCTCTCCACATTTGAGTACTAGCCTTCTGGGAATGCTCTTAAGACTGAGACTCCTGGTACTCTGAGTCACGCTGTGTGGACATAAAAAGTACCTAAAACTGATTCTGAGTAGCATCAGCACCAAATTGTTTTGTTTTCACTTGAAATAACCCACTCAGAAACCAAAAGCATCTTAACAGACTATTCTGCCAACCACACAAAGGTGGGAACAGCATGGGTACAAACTGAGCACCCATGGAAGGGAACGTGAACTCCTTTTGCTATGTCTGTGCAGCTACAGTCATTGGTCTCTTGAATTTAGGGCTCTGAGGTAAAGCCCCACTGTGTGCCATATAACAGTGCAACAAGTCTGTGTGACTTCCCTTCCTCATGGACCCACCTCCAACATTTGCAAGGGAAAGCGGAGCATAAGGGGCTGCTCGACACCTTGCCTGATTCTGCCCGTTGCTCCTCATGCAACTGGCAAAAGGCAGAGAGCTCTTCAGAGAACAGAAAAAGTGGCCACTTGTCACAAGGGCTCCATAGGCACAGAAAAAGCCAAAAAGACTTCAGATCTGCAGACCAAACACTCCTGCACCTCCCTAGAGTTTCTAGGGCACTTGACAGTAAGAGGAGATAAAGTAAATAAGACAATGGAAACATTCTTGTTAAAAAACAGTTTTAAACAAATACTACTGTGATGCTGCGATGAAGATCCATAGATACAAATGGACAGTGTCTGTACTATATGGACAATTATATTCAAGAAGTACTTCAGCTTTTTCAGGGTTCAGCCTGAAGCTTCTTCAAAGTGGAATAAGATCATTTGGTATTTATATAGTCTGTGAAAGGAAAAAAAACAACAAACCAAACCAAACTCCACAAAGAAATGCTGTCTCTGTACTGCTTCTGGTCTGAAGCCTGATAAATTGGAATCCTGGAGACAGAGAGCTGACAGGTGGTAGGACATTGCTTTTGTAACTTGCTGAAAGAAGACATTATTTGGTGTTTTGAGTTAAGATATATGGGAAATATACCCTACAAACAAGTTTTCTCATCTGCGCTCTTTGACCTTCAGAGGGTTTTGATGATGTCTCAGTTTAAGAATAGAGTTTTTATTCTACCTTAGAGTAATAGAGATGTGGAAAGAAGATGGATATGCGCTGTAAACCTTGTGAAAATGTCCGTGGGTCTTTTGGGGCTTCCCTGTAAAACTGTTTTGAATTTTTTCTCCTTGTGCAGAGGAGATGGGGAGAAAAGCATGAGGTGATTTCTTAGCAGCCTCCTCCCCAGAGTCAGTCTGTAAGACCTAAAAGCCCAGGACACATCTGCTGGCTCGCCTTCGCTGCTGCAGGAACCCCTGGGGACTCCAGGCAGAAGGGAGGGAGGTGTCACCTCGGGGTCCCCCCTCACCCTTTGCTGTGCCCCCACCTGCAGCCCACTTTGTGTCCATTCACTCCGAACAGCTGACAAGCTGATCTGGATTGCTATATTTTTCAGTTCCTATTCCATGTGATTCCTTCCTGGATCTTGTTACTAATTTTCTTTAAAGCTGGGCTACACATTCTGTGAAGTCAGCTCCAATTTCATCCCTCCTTCTGCCTAATTATTTCTGGAAAATGTGTGTGCAGTTTATCCATGCATCAGTGGTAGGCACCAGCAATCCTTATGGATAATGCAGAAATGTTTAATTTTAATGCTGTTTATAAACAGCTTCAGGACTGAACGTTTCTGTTACCTACTCTTTCTGATAGAACTTTTGTTCTTAATTTTCTTTTGTGAATTGAACCATTTCATCGTATTTTTTGTTAGAACTGATCCAATCTGCTGTCAGATGGCTGTTTTACCAGAGTTTCTCCCTCTCTGTAGAACAATTAATTCAATACTCACACCAAAACTTTATTAAAAAAAAAATAGAATTTATTGGTAGCAACATAATAACTGTCTTAATTTATGAACAATTAACTTTCTTCATGGGCAGCTTTTCCCTGATTGTAACAGTCACTAGCAATACACTACTTGTTTTATAATTATTCTGCTTTCTAGACTCTCACTGACTATGATTGTTGATTTGTTTCCCCTCAATGCTCTTTTGAGCCCCTTTACTACTTTTTTTTTTTTTTTTTTTTTTTTTTGTTAACCAAGAGCAGCAACATTTCCCCCCAGTATAAGCTTATTTCTCTTTCACCACCTGTAGGGTAGGGAGAAGATTCTATCTCTAGTATGTCTGCGTTGGTACTGATAGTCTGGAGGCACCTTTCCTACCTGGAACCCGTTTTCCTAGAAGTTTGTTTCCTGCCTTTACCTGATAATGCAAGCACATTTTGGACTTTAGCAGTTTCTATAAGCAGGATGACTTTAAATTCAACAGACAACAATACAGCTTTTCTCAGCACTTCTAATTTGTTTTCCAGAGGAGTTTTTGGTTAACTAATTCTACTTCATTCCAACAGTGGTTAAATTTTATGCTTTCACTATAAGGATTTTCCAGACCATTATCTACCCAAATACCTTTTGTTTTTTCTTTTGGATTAAGCTTCATTTTTAATATGTGTATCCCATAATACTTCCTCAACTATGGTGGGCCATCTAGCCAATGAATCAAGCACATCTTGGATCTGGAAGTTAGCTAGCATAGCTAGCAATACATTGTATTTTGCTGTTTGAAACCTTGACAGCATCTGAACAAGCTCAGTGTAATCCAAGCTAATTTTCACATTTTGAATGGCCTACTACCTATTTTTATAACCCATCAATTACAAGCTTAAAATAATGCACATGGATTAAAATAAAATCCTTGTGATATGTTCAGGAAAGTAGCTATTTGATCAACAGACACAGGCTAATGCCTTGAGAACTAATGAAAAGAAGGAGATGAGAAGTAATGAAAACTGGTCATGGCAGTTTTGTTATCTGTGACTTTTTAGTAATTTCTACCAAAATCATTCCAAAAGCACTCAGAGGAAAAAATTAGGAAGCCTTGTCAGCTTTGAAGGCAGTGTCCCCATCACCGGAACATAGGTTAAATAGGTCAACGTGCACATGTGGAGGATGAATGCTGATCCTCTTATGTTGCAAGTGGGTCCTCATGCAGCAAACTTTGCAAAATCTGTGAGTGGAGGGGAAGTAAAGAAGAAACAGGGCCCTAACAATTGGTTACTGGGGCTCCTCACACAAATTTTATGGGGTTTTTTTATATATATATACTTCACAGCCTTAAGATAAAGGGCTGAGTATTTCTGTTTTCAGGTAGGTACCCCAGTTAGAAGGCAGCATGCTGCATTTTGTGCCTGTGCCCATGCCTGTTGGATGTGCTGTGCTTGCAGACTGGGGACACTGGAAATGCCACTCGGTACTCCTGCACCCCAAAACTCAATGAGAGCATTTAAGCAGGGACAAGGCACCAACCTTCTCAGCCCGCGGCTTGCCTGCATGTACTGAGAAGCACAACCGGAGGCACAGAGAAAATGCTCAGGTGAAAGAGGGAAGGATGGAGTAAACTGAGAGCAAGGAACATACTGCTTGGTTGAACATTTTGGATGTAAGTGGACTACAGTTTTAGATAACCACGTATATTTGTATACCTAGATATACGTAGGTATATTTCCAAACTCCTCCCACAGTCCAGTATTTGCAGTTGTGCTACTCTATCACCAGCTCAGGACTGCTGTTTTAACTGCTATACCAATGCCATATGTTTAAAACACACGAGCTCTTTGATTTTTGAAGTCGCCTCCCTCCCTTTTTTCTCTGGTTAATATTTTACATCTTCTAGCTCCCCAGAAGAAGCACTGAAGAGCAATCCTTGCAAATAAAATGTGGTTCTTCAATTTTTAAGTGCAAGCTTTTTTTTTAAAGTCTTCCCTAATTCTTTAGGCATAAGCTAGATGTCCTGCCTAAACCTAGGGTGGAAGTGCAGGGGGGTGCATAGACCCCAGTGAATACATTGAGCGTTCCAAGGACAGGCACTGAGCACAGCAGGGCCCCTCAAACCTGGCCTGTGCAAATCGTTGGAAAGTTCCCGGGGTGTGACTCTGCCCAGTTCTCTGCGGTGGCACTCAACTTCAGAACATGACTAAGGGTCTGCTGGGTCATGATTTGCTTGTCAGGGAACCCCATCACAGGCCTCATCTGATGGAAACGCTGTCTTTCTTGAGTGAGAGACTCATCATCTTTATTATTGTTCACTCAGGTATTTTGATTTATAGTACTGGTGAAGTTGTGTCACCCTGTACCAGTGCACGTTAACTCACACCCTTCTGGTTGTTCCCCTGTTCTAGGAAATCATAGCTATCTGCAGCAGTGGCTGGCTCCTCTACAATAGACAATATCATTCTTTACATAACTGTTAAGATACCATGTCATGTAAGGAATGTCAGGAGAAAAAAAGATAAATGAGACCTTTAATTTTAACATAATTTGAAATTTAATATTGAAAATAACAAGATATGAGTTAAGAAGTCGCTTCTAAGGTAGATTTCACTATTCTTACCAGCAGCAGCGGCATAAAATCTTGGCAGAAGTTGAATTCAAACAACTGCAGCACTTGCGATAATCTATAGTGTTATTTCAAAACTAGAAAGTACCTAGAAAATACAACTGACTCTTCAGTCAGCAGTTTTTTTTGTGCTGCATCATTTCCACTGCAACTGGCAAATAATGAAAAAACAAGCAAGCATTTCGTGTCCTGACAGAAATGAGGCTTCCTTGGCACTGTACAACTGGGAATTTTTAAACCCAATTCTATACTGCAATGTGCATTGCAGAAGTTTCTCCCAATTTTTAAGTGTTTATTGAAAGCATTTCTCACTTTGTGCAACAGCAAGTATTGGTATCAATGACAGCCAACTTTGTATTAATAGAAACACGTGAAGCTTAGTCATCGCACCCGTACAAACACAACTGCCAACAATATAAAAGCAGTTACAAGTTTCTTGTTGGTAGAAGAGCCACTAATCCAAATAAACATGACTGTGCTGACACATGACCTCTCTCAGATAAAGTGACAAGATTTACACAATGAGAGACAGAACTGGTAGAACCTCAAACTGTGTTTTATTTATATATCAGTTTACATTTTAGTTGATCTGAATGAATTGGACAGATGGGTTTAGAGGACTCAAAGGGACTAGTTGGGGATAAAAGTACTTTTCCAAATTGGACAGTAAAATTGGCTGTTATTTATTATTATACAATAGCATTTCCTCAAAATTGTTCTTATACAAAATATCTGCTTTTTTTGTAAGATCCATGTTTGGAAGTTTCCCTCTCATTCTGCGACAACATTTCAGTCTTCTAAATCATATTGTGCCACCAGTGAAACTGCCAAGCAGTATTAAAATAACAGAAATCAAAATGATGGGGGAAAAAAACCTCTGATATTTCCTGATCTGCAATAGAACAGGGTACATTTTCAATAGATTTTTAAAGGCTTGTTCATTCAGATCTGAGGGGGAGCACCCCTCTGCTTATTGACATGTACTCTGTTAAATGTCTTAGCAAATGAGGGACTCGGTGTATACTAGATTCCATTTTGCTATCTCTTTGGAGTATTTAGCACACAACCCTAGAGTTGTGTCATTTTGCATAACCATTACTTACATAGGCTATAAATGCCAATGCCAAAGCCTGGAGTGGCAGCTTATTTGCATTCCTGAATGCTACTATTTAATTTATTGCTTAGTTCCAGAATCCTTGTTAAAAAAGCCCCTGGATTGTTCATTCTTACCTATGCTTTATGGTCTATTAATAAGGCAATAGGCACTCCTGTGTATCTCCCTGTAATTTCTGCATGTATTTATTAATAGAGAAACATATCTAAATTTTGTTCTGCCTTCTGCATGCAAAAAAAAGCATATTTTTTAAAGATGCACTATCATTTTAAGATTTCTTCTCCTAGCACTGTGTCAGCTGTGCAGTTTCTGCTATGATTCTCTGCCTGAATGTGCAGTATAATACATCTCATGGTGTCATATAATAACCACTGTAGAGCACAGTCACTGGCTGCCTCAGTTTGGTATGTTCTCCCCATTTTCTGAGCCTGTATGTGAAATGTGACAGGTGGTGTCATTTTTTAATGGGTAGTGATTCATAAGCATTTAACTAGAACATTGGTTCTTTTTTTATAGAGACTTCATGTGAGATAATTACCACAATTTCTGATTTACAGCTTTTGTCATAAAGTACAAGGCATTTGCATTTTCTTAGGCAGTAACTTGCTTTCACATGGCAGGAAGGCATGCAAATGAGCACTCAGAGCTGAAGGTTTATATCTTATCAGCACCAGACATGACTGTGCTCTGCCGTGGCTGCACGTACAGATGTAAACAGGTTGACAGTGACTTGCAAAATTCCACCTGAACCTCAGAATCCCACATTTTCCAACCAGTTCTTAGATGGAGGGATGTGAGGAGAAGTAGGTAATATGCACAGGTACAATACACCCTGGAGAACATTGTTCCTGTGAGCAACTCACAAACTCTAAATAGAGCCTGGATGTTTTGGGAGGTTAGTCAACAGGAGATCGCTCTGCCTAGTGCTCCCTCTTGAAGCCCCCAATAGTAGCAGCGTGCTTGGCAAAAAACAAGTAGAGAAGACATTGCTCCAGAGATCCCATAAACAGTCACATCCCTTAGAAAGGCTGTAGGGTTTTGACCTCCTATGGAGTACACCGTACCACAGACAAAAGCCTTGCACAAAGTCCTAGAACAATCTGCTATGTGCTCAGGTAGTCTTTGAGTCAGTATAGGCAGAATTTGTAAGACACAAAAAGATGAGGATTTTGTATAGGAGAAAAGAGATCACAGTGGCATATGAAACAATATGAGAAAACTAATCTCCTAAGCTAACCAACAGTCAGAAAACACCTTACATGGAATTGAAGGTCATGTTTGTGATTCTCTTTATCAGGAAATAAGTGTGTGTGCAATGACATACCCTCAGAAT
Organism: Antrostomus carolinensis; assembly: GCF_000700745.2. Lineage (NCBI taxonomy): Eukaryota > Metazoa > Chordata > Aves > Caprimulgiformes > Caprimulgidae > Antrostomus > Antrostomus carolinensis. The sequence goes on from NW_010289483.1 coordinate 28,462, forward strand.
TTTTATTCTCTCCCACCCTTCTGGTAGAGCAGCAGCCCTTCCCTCCCTCTGCCTTCCCTCCTCTTCCTCACACCTCCAAATGTTTGTTGACAGGTAAAGCAGCCAACGTGTAACCCAGCTGGTCTCTTTTGGGGACTGAAGACCCTATGTGAGCTCTGAAAACAAGACATAGGGGCTCATATCAGGAAAGATACAAAATACGCAATAGGAACTATCACCAACACACTCACAGGCTGCTTTTCATGACCATACTCAAGCCTAAGATACATTTGTCCAGTTGGATATTGAATTTGACACAAGGCATAAGGTAACAGTAGGGTTGCTGTGTGGTCCAGGATGTCTGAATAAGTCTTCACTGACTTTTTCAGGTGTTTTTGCAGTGTTTTGAAAAGCTCCTAGGCTAGGTAAGCTCGGACCGGAATATGATCCAGGCTCCAACAAACACCCAAGAACCTGCACTGTCATTAAGTGCAATATTGATATATGTGCCTGAGAAAAAGCAAGTCTCAAAAAGTGTGGTCATCATTCAACAGCAGCAAGAAGAGCAACAGAGTTTTTTGCCTAGGAGATATGTCAGCTTAGCCCCTGACTAGGTAGCTTGGCCTATTTCAGCCCTTCTTTAGTACTTCATCCCTATTAAGGGAAGGCTGAAATGGATCTCATCTCATCAATGGGTACAATGAACTGAAGGGAGGGTATAAAGATGATGGAGACAGGCTCTTTTCACTGGTATCCAGTGGAAAGCTCTTCTTTAGTACTTCATCCCTGTAAGGGAAGGCTGAGGTGGATCTCATCTCATCAATGGGCACAATTAAATGAAGGGAGGGTATAAAGATGATGGAGCCAGGCTCTTTTCACTGGTATCCAGTGGAAAGCAATGGGCACAAACTGGAACACAGGAGGCTGCATTTGAACATCAGGAAACACTTTTTCACTATGAGGGTGACCGAGCACTGGCACAGGTTGCCCAAGGAGGCTGTGCAGTCTCCGTCCTTGGACATATTCAAAAGCCATCTGGACATGGTCCTGGGCAACTGGTTTGGTATGACCTTGCTTGAGCAGAAGGGTTAGACAAGATGACCTCCACAGGTGTATTCCAACCTCAACTACTTTGTGAAGGGGGAAAAGGAAAAGAAACAGTGTGTTCCTGAGATAAAGTTTGAAAGTGGTTTCCAGAGACTCCTACGTTGCACGGTGAGAAACTTAACTCCAATAGCTTTCTAAACAAGGTTTTAAGTCCCCTCCAGGCTGGAAGAACCAGTCTCCACAGGTGTGGATCAACAGCTGTCCAAAGAAGGGAGAGGAAAAGCAGGAAAAGTAGGAAACTGTCCAACTCTTGTGTCCTAGGCAACACCTAAGACAAAAAATTAACAAAGAACCAATTTATCAGGAAATGACAGTATATCATGAGTTCCATCATTTCTATAAAAAGTTCCAGATTTGCAAGTACACTTTCCAATTGTCAACTTGCTGTTTTCAACCACTTTCATCCTCTGATAAGAGATGACCACTGGTTTGCGCATCATCTAATGCTCTGTTTTTGAGAAGAGACTGTCACAGCCAGATCCAGTCGAGAGAACTGCAGGTTATTTCTCTCTTTTTTTGCATGTTGATGGTGATACCTCCTTCTGTGTCTTATTTTCCCTGGGTTACCTTTTGCTGTGTGTAGCAGTTTTGGGCTCTTTGTGACTTTCACAGAACTAAGCTGGAGATAAAATCAAAAGTAGAGTTAAAATCGGCCTCATTTTCCTTTCAGTGTGAGTTGTGCACTTGAACCATGACTCATCAAGGCTTGCAGTCACACCCAAGCGCACGATGAGCTGACTGGCCAGTCACTTGAGAACAGTATAGACACAGCAGATGGGTGAAGATTGGCTCCCTCCTCTTACTGGATCACGGCAGTGACAAACAAACTCGTAATCACTCCAGTTTCTCAATTCAGATTCCAAGTTGGTAATGAGTCCCAGAAACTGAACAGCTTCTGTTGTGGAGCATTGAACCTGGAGCTCTAAACAGAAGCAGGCACCGAATCAATTTTTCCTCTGACAAATGGGAAAATGTACAACCTCAGAAAAATAAATCCCTTTTTCATAAAGCTGTAACAGTAGAGTTCATATGTCAAGCAATCAAACTGTCTTCTTGGCAAGTCATTGTGTCATCAGTACAGAAGCAGTAGGTTACAATAAGAACCTTATGCTGTGAAATTAAAACCTAGCCAAGTATTTGAGTGTATGGTATTCTTTCCTAATTTTGGTATGCTTTCCAGACCTAGCCTGGTCTTCAAATACATCATTTGCTTTTGCAATCTTTGGTGTAGCAAAAGCCAGTCGAGTGATCATGAAGAACTTATTTAAGCAAAAGAGTACCTTCATTGGTACTTTACAAAAATTACCTTATGCCATGTTGCAAAAAATCATATGTTGTCTCTTTATGCCACTGTCTAAAAGCAAATGCAATCTCACTGTACACTGGTCTGGTCCTGGTATATATTTAAAATAACCTTCAGACAGCCTAAGTGTAAGTCCTTCAGAAGCTTTCTCCCAAAACATTTTAAAATTAATCCCTCTTCAGGCATTAGACTCCAAAGGCAAACATGCTCAGATATACTGGAATGACAATTAATTTCCAGCTTTTCTTTCAGAAATGTTTCTGTCTAATGCCAGAAAGCCTAGCCTTTTGAATCATTTAACCAGTGTTTTTGTTGTTCATTTGTCTGTCTTGGTTGTGTCTGACCTCTGGGATGATTGTAATAGAAAAAACATTCAGCTTTTCTTTCCTTTCTTCACTATGACTCAACATCCTTCTCCTCTCAGGGCTATGACTACAGTTCTTAGGGAATCAGTCCAAAGTTTCAACATTTCAAGTATTGCTGAGATTTATGAATCTGCATTTATGTGTGAGAGAAGCCACTTCTTACCTACTTTCAAGGGTCTTACCCACAAATACTTCTGTCATTTAAGAAAACTCAGGGTACCTCCTTACGCAGATATAATGAACATTCCCTGGATTTTCATTTGGGGCAGGGTGGGAAGGGTTTGCATTTTACAAGCAGAGCAACAAAGCAGTACTCCAGATAGCCCTGATAATGGAGCACTAACGAGCAGACTCCTTAGTTAGAGCAGTGTAGAGTGAAAGCAAGAGAAGAGCCCCAAACCAGACACACCTGGGAATAACACACCACCAGCTCTTAGTCCTCCTAAACCAAAGGTGTGCAGAGGGGCCATCCCAACTTGCTAATTTAGGAAAGTCTCAATAGACTGTATTATAAATTCAAGAAAACAGATGGGCTCTTCTTT
>NW_010289483.1:31782-38977 GCF_000700745.2 Antrostomus carolinensis
TAGTACCGCAAAGGCTATTTTCTGAAGAGATGACTTTCTTCCCCAGCATAACCCTTTCACAGGGGATGGACACATGGGAACTGTGGGGGCTGCTATGCATTTAGTTTGTGGTCCTGTGAATGCACATCCACAGCCCCCCAAGTACGAGGTGTTTCATCAGGCCTCCCTCCATCTTCCCAAAACCTCGCTGCTTCCATGAATCTGCTTGCAAATCTGTATCTGGCTGAAAGCGACTTTCTTCCCCAGCATAACCCTTTCACAGGGGATGGACACATGGGAACTGTGGGGGCTGCTATGCATTTAGTTTGTGGTCCTGTGAATGCACATCCACAGCCCCCCAAGTACGAGGTGTTTCATCAGGCCTCCCTCCATCTTCCCAAAACCTCGCTGCTTCCATGAATCTGCTTGCAAATCTGTATCTGGCTGAAAGCGAAGCTTCTGCTGGTTTCAGGCTTAGTGGTTTTCTGCTGCAGGGAGCTATTTCATCTACAGCCCACACAGCTGCAATCCCACAGCATGACTTGGGACTGCAAACACTCATCGAGCCCCAGATGACACACACTGGCTGTCTCACATACACCAAGGTTTCCTCCCAGGCTTCAAAAAAGCCACTCTGATAAAGCCTGCTCTGGCCAGTCTGGCTGCAGTAATCTCACCTCACCTCCTGAACATTCCTCGTCTTTTCCCAGATTCCTCAGATCAGGCATTGCTGTCTGACAAAATTACAGCCATTACCAGTTTTATTCCAGGTTTCCAGGAAAACAAATCCATTTTTCATGAATAAATCATTTTTTTTTTTTTCCTCTTTCAAGCTAAGTACCCAGATGGGGCTTTTTTAGCCGTCCTGCTGCAATTCTCATTCCTTGGTCTTTTCATACACCTCCCTGAGCTTATCTAAGCAGACCTCTTATTTTCCACAGCGGGATATTTTTAAATCTGTTTCCCACCTTTTTGCCATTGTTTACACATGGTTTATAAGCCTTCACACAGAATAATAATTAAAAATCTCACTGTTTAAAAAAAAAATCTCATTTTTTTTCCCATTTAAATATTACTGTTTAATTTAAGGTTGCTGTTTTTAAAAATAATATCTGAAAAAAAAATCAGTTTTAACTGAGAGACCAGTCTTCATTTTAAGGAGCTTTGATGAGAATTTGGACCAAATTAGCTTTAGATTTAAGATAATTGCTTTTATAATTGCATTTTAAAAGACAGTTTACTAGAACAGGATTTACTTCTAGATGACAAGCATTTTTTCTCTTTTTTTTATAAAGAGGGAATTTAAAAATATTTTCCTATGATTACCAGTATGCTTTCCCAGAATTAACAAAAGAATTAGAAAAGTACCACACACATACAGCAAAAGACAGTAAGGAAATAAATTCTTAAAGAATATATTGAAAGACTTCAAAAGAGTCAGATTTTCAGCCTGTACATATTGACATAGCCCTGAGGTTTCAGCCACTTCAGTACATCACATACCAGAGCAGCTCCTTGATAGCTCAATTTACAGTTAGAAAATGTTATCTAAGTGTAGATTAAAAAAACATCTTTTGTGTTTGCAAGTTCACAGGAGGGAGTGGTTTGGTTCTCGTTTACCAGAGTGGAAATGGTCTAGTCTTCTATATGACGCCTACAGAAGTCATATTTGATGTGGATGTGTGTACTATGGGGTCTTCAGCTTCTGCCCCATCATGCCAGAGTGGCAATTTCCACCAGGGACTCCTGACACACCTTGTGGTGTCGACGAGTGCAGAAGTACACCAGAAGCAGGCCACAAGCTCAATTAGTTGTTCCAGTGGGACCAGACCAGTCCCAGTTGGGATCTTTTCCCACTCCATCTCCCATCACCACATGCAGGTCTTGCAGATGTGCAACACAGCTGTTGTACCTGTGCACGGAAAATCTGTGACTCCAAGGAAATACTGGAATTACTGCACATGCATGAATATGCACATGCATAGCAAGCACTGCTCACTATGGCTGGTGCTTCCAGGAAAGCATTGGACCTGCTCCATATCTGTAGTGTGTTCAATCTACGCGTGTGAAACTGCTGCATCTAGGACAACAGCTTGTCATAGAATCATAGAATGGTTTGGGTTGGAAAGGACCTTAAAGATCATCCAGTTCCAACCCCTCTGCCATCAGCAGGGACACCTTCCACTAGACCAGGTTGCTCAAAGCCTCATCCAGCCTGGCCTTAAACACTTCCAAGGAGGGGGCATGTCTGTTACACTTGATTTACTGCAGTAATCTGTATGCTCATTTGGTTTATGACCAGAAATGCTGGATTTGCTACATATGCCTAAATAGTCCAGTGCAATGTGGGTAAGGGACTAAAGACAGAAACCGTCTTCTGACACTGAGGTAAGCATTCTGCTTGGACAGAAAAAAATGGACATTTCACGATGCAAGGAAGATAGGCCCTTTAGCACCTATTTTTCTCAATTACTCCACAACACTTTCACTCTAGAGAATTCTGAACACAGTATCCTGCAGAAGTATGGGTACACAGGTTCAATTAAAGCATAGTCCTCTGAGAGTTATGCCTCCAGCACAGCCCACTTATCCACGTTCCTGCCACAGACAAAGGCATGAAGCAGGCATCTCCAAAAGGAGTTTCATCACACCTGTCCCAGACACCTGCCATAGGAAGAATTACCCTGTGGAGATGTCTACCTAGTTCCATTGACTGCACAGGAGCCCAGATAAGTAGCTTAGACGAGACAGCTAAATTTGAGATGGATAAAGATAGGTGAGATGAATCTCATCTTTAGTGTTGGGATATGTTGCAATTTACCTTGGAGAATTTATTAGCCAAGTTTCTATGGTATGAAGCTAGCTTCAGCATAGCAAGAGAGGCTAAGGGCAGAAAAGACCACACAATATTAAAGATAGCCTAAATCTTCCTTATTTTTGCCTGTGCCTTGTAGTCAACCCATCCATAGCCTAGCCAGAGCTCAGTGAAATCGAGCCACAAACTGGTGTGAGCTGAGGTAGGTGCATCTAGTCTGACAGAAGCAGTAAACACCACCAGAGAGACACCCGTAGCCAGGCTTCTTAGGGAAATAACAGCATTTGAGTTAATGGGACTTAAAATCCCTTTCATGGCATCAATGTATCGCGGAAAAAAAATCTATTGTAAAAAAAAGGGGACAGTTTTGTTTTCTTCAAATTATATCGTTATTATTTGTCATCATGCTCACTAATTCTATGAGCATTTATCATCTCAGTTTTTATATTGTTTTATCTTTAAAACATTCATTATTCATCTGCAGGAAGACGAACTTCCTTGTTTTTCAGCTTAGCTCCCAGATCTCCTTTTTGCTGGTTTTACTTCTCCTTTTTAGGAAAAATTGAGCTAACTTTTTTATTTTTCCTCTCTCCAGTTGTGTCTAATTTCAATGGGGAAAGTACTTACTGGGTTCTTCAGTCTGGCTATGAGTGAGAAGTAAGCTATTACGCCACAATTCCATTCCCTATTGTGTGGGAAGTCAGTATTGCATCATCTCGAGGATCGAGAACAAGAGATGAAGATCCCTTCTTAGTGGGTGCGGTCCAAGATTTGGTAGCCAATCTTCAAGACAAAGTAAGAGCTCCTTTTGTTTTGATGTATTTCTTCTCTCTTCTGTTCCCTTCTCTTCCCCACCAAAATTTTAAGCCCAGAAAAAAAAAAAAAAAAGCTCTTTGTTTAGTGGTAGGTATTTTAAGTTTTCTGCTTACACTTAAATATTGAGAACAACTTGTATTTTCTGCAACTCCATTTTTACCCTCTAAAAGCTGTCAAAGCTGCTTTCTTCACACCTGATTACTAGCAGCCTGGGAACTACCAACATGTGTAAGGGCATGAGAACTACCAGTCATAGCAAATCTAAAGAGCAGCTGTAGAAACTTAGATTCAAGATATATTAAGAATTGGTAGCACCCAAATCTAAAGCAAAAACATACTATTTGGATATCATTATAAATTAGTTGTCCTTAAATTTATTTGCCAACAAATTGCTTATGTGATTTTGTAATGAAACTCTGGTTGTACTGGGGAATATATTGACCAATCAATAACTAAAAATAATGAAATGCTGTCTTCTTCACAAGGTGAAAGACAGTTATCAAACAGCCGTTGAAGGAAACTCTGTATTAGCCTCTGTCAAAACTGAAAGTCTCAGAATTTTGTTCAACACACTCTTCATACAAACAGCAAAGAGAACTACACCCTCCCTCCACCAGGTGTGATTTTGCTGAATCCTGTGAGATTAAAACCACCTCAGATGCTCATTTTATAATATAGCTGTATTCAGCAAATTGGAGCCACCAAGAATTTGCTGCTTAATCCAAATACGGGAGTTGTATAAACACAGGAGTAACAGTTGTGTTACACACAAAGAGAACTGGTAGAAGGGTTATTTTGATTTACAAAGTATTGGCTGTAACTTGTTCTTTTAGCAGAAATACACGTGAAGAGATTCATCAGAGATCCCAAGGGAAAGGGGGCAGTGGAGAGACAATCCTTCCTCCTAGTGGGGGATTCTTCTCGCCTCAAAGGCATCATACCTCCTTCAGAGAATGTTTACTAGATCAGCGTGCAAAATGAACAAGCAAAGACCACAAGTGTATGTACTGTTAAATTAGTGACTGAATATCCAGATTTGCTCTTAATTCAGCAAGTATTTTTGAATCTTCTATTCCTTGCCTGGTCCCATCCTTTACACTGCTGTTGTTCTTTCATACTCTTTCAGCACCTCTTTCGATTTGATCCCCTCTTTGCTTCATCACCTCCAGCATTGCATAGGTGCAACACTTTTGTCCCAGCTGTTAGCGGGGATGATCAGATGGGTATATATAATCCTGGTGGCTGCAGGCCTTTCAGATAAACCATCGCTTGACTAATCTCATGTACAGCCAACACAGAAGATTGTTTACTTAACTGATACTTTTATTTGTTTGGTATGATTGTCAGTTACAAAAGACAACTGTTACTTAGCTGTACTAGCCCACAACAAAGACTCTTAAGAATGCATATGAAAGTAAAATGAAAAGGTGTGTCACTTTAGAAGACAGCTGCAGTTCTTGTGCCAGGCCTACAGGAGATGTAACAAAAAGACAGACTGACTTCCACCTGGTGCAAATCTGGACAAGGTGTTAACATCTCTCTTGAGTGTTGTCAGTGGATGCAAAGACAGCTTTTACTTTTCAGACTTTTCCATCTACATGCACAATTTTCAGAGTAAGCACTATGAATTCTCCAAGCCTGGAGCAACTGGGAACCCTGGAGTAAGTAATCTGGAACTGCTACTCGGAGTATGTTTGCACATCTGCTTTTACAGTGCTTCAGGTCAGCACTTTTATTTTGGGTGCTAATGAAGATGTCTGATTAAACAAATGGAGACAAAGAAATACTAACAAAATGCACCTCAAAAAACTGAGACTAAAGAACTTAGAAATGACCTAAGGAAAAGTTAAGCCTGTCTGTGAAATGTAGCCACTCCCCAGTTTAAAAAAATAAGAAATCCCACTTGGAACCTTCTATTCAGCTAGCAAACAAATTAAAAAAGCAGCAGGGATTTCCTGTCTGTTATCAGTTTTAATCTCATCTAATGACTTTTGAAGAAAGCTATTGAAAAGTTCCTTTCTAGTTTGCTATGAAAATGAAACTGGTTCACTGGGTGGGGGTGGAATCAGTTCTAGATCCCTCAGACCTCCTACCTGTATAATTTCTAACTGGCTTGTAATTTCTAACTGGCTTTCTAACTTACTTTATTGAAAGTAAATAACAGAAGAATTTCACCAGCATTACCCTTGTAATGGTAGTAACTCAGTAGAAAAGAGTATTAATCCACGTAGGAGTAAAGTAATATATAGAAGTATGTTTTTAAAAATGACACCTCATGCTTTTCAAACATAAGCATTTTTCCCATGGTTTCATTTGCTTCTGAATTATGCAAGGTCAGTCATTACACCCAAACATGAAGGGAACTCCCTCCCCTTTTATACCCACCTATCATGACTAAATATTACCAGTAAGAACTTTGCTCATATCCTTCCCAAAAATCCTCAGGAAGGCTAAAATGAAGGTCATAATATCTACCATAAAAGCAGCTTGAGAAAGTTATGTGACACTTAAATACAGTGTAAGACCGACTGTCTGTTTCTTATCGGTTTTAATTTATTAGGCATAAATGCAATAATTCAAGTGTAAACAAAACCCTTAAACTTTGTTAAAATGCCATAGCAATGATATTCCCATTAGGATTCTTGGTAGTGCATCTTTTGCCATCATTAGTGGCAATTTATTCAGGATATGCAGCTTCTGGAAGGAGGTTGCCTTCAGTGGTGTCCTTGAATAAACAGGTCCATGGAGTTTAACCCCTTCTGATCTGGCCAACAAGGAATTTTTTCCGTTTTAATATACAAAAGTAAGGAGTTTTTTTCCATCTTTCAATCAGTTTCCCTTCCAGATGATACTGGGGAGAACAAGCTGCCCTCTGACTATTTTTAGCAGAAGGAAAGACCTTACTGCTAGTCTAAGTTGCTTTGGAGGAGACAAATATCTACCAGAGCCTAGCAGTACTGCAAATTGTCTGGTCCTGGAAAGAGAAACACACAGCAGCAGTTTCTATGAAATCCTCTTAGCAATTCAAGACTGCATTTGTACATATAGATGGCATCACACAAAAATACTTGTCAGGACCTGGAAACAGTATGCAAGCTACATACATATAGCACTGGACATCCCAGTCTAGACCAACAGTAACACCACACCACTTTTAGTTCTAGCACGGGTGTGTCTGTTGGTAGCTGAAGGCTATCTCTTCACCACAAGTCGTTCTGCTGTATTTTTTTGCCTTTCTTGACATCTTAACTCTTCTTACATAGCACAGAGCTTGATAGCTGGCTGACAAACCAGACCCAGATGAGGACAAGGTCTGTTGGCGGGACAGTTCCAGCAAATCCCCCTCACATCAATGCAGCTCCGGCTTCCAGCAAGCATTACAGAACACACGACATAAGCTCAGCCAAGTCAGGAAGTTCTATCAGCAAAAACTCCCTCAGGATGGTACCTTTACAGAACGTTAGTTTAACGTTTCCTGGCACAGAAGCGTCACTAATCACCTCACTGGTCAAGCCTGTTAATTGGTGGCACTTCCCAGCACAGGCCTCGCACCGCATTTCTAAAAGAATAAGAAAACACAGTAAA
>NW_010289484.1:0-2686 GCF_000700745.2 Antrostomus carolinensis
GCAGAGAGGAGAGCCGGTCTGGAAACAAAAGCTGGCGCTTGGCGAACAGCTCAGCCTTCATTCACATGATGCTTCATTAACAGCACACAGGCTTGGATTCTTTTTTTAATTTTTTTTCTTTTTTTTTTTTTTTTTTTTTTTTTTTTTTGTCATACAGGAGTTCAGGTTGTTATTGTTTAAGAACCTGTATTTTACATAACAAGAAAAATGTTATCAGCCACATCAGTACCCCATATCTGATAATCAAATGTTTTCACATCAAGTGAGATTATACAGCGGTGTGATTTGAATAATTAAATATATTTATTTAAATAAACATAAAATAGATCTGGGGGGATGAAAAGGACAACTGTAATGTCACTGTATCAAAATAAAATGAGATCATTACCACCATAAACTGCAGGAATAGAGGAGGATGAAAACCAACAGTTCAGCCATAATGATTTCATTAGTGAGGATTTCAGCTTCAAGGGGAACAGATACTGTATTGACACAAAATCAATGCCTCCCAGACTGTGGGAAATAATACAGACATTTATCCGTGGGAAGAGGCAGAGAATGAAGCAGCATGAATACAGCACTTCAATATATATATATATATATATAAATATACATTGTCATTTACAACAGGCTATCAAGAGGTGATTTGCAGGAGCCCAAAGTAAACTTCAAGTTTTTCCAAAAGCCACACCTTGGTGGACATAAAAAGCCATGGGCCCCGGTGAAGTTAAGCAGTGGCAAGGCTCTGGGGCATGCAACACCTGCTCCAGCAGCAGAAGCAAGTCCCCCACCTCGCTGTGTGCACTTAAAGCTTGAACTAGAAAGGATGTTTCTTCCTGTTTCTGGCTGAGTTGTAATTGTCCCAAAAGGGCTCAAGCCAAGATGTTTCAGAAGAAGCTGCAAATTTCAAGGAGAAGTTTATAAGGTTATGTGCTACCTCAGTGTAATGCCAGGCAGCTGGGACACATCTCACAGCTTCAACTCACCTCCTGAATCGCCGAGCTCGCCAGGAGTGAGCGATTTCCTCGTGCCATAACCAGTCTGACCTCTTCTTACGTGCTCCTCTCCAGCGTGGCCTCCTCCGGACTGAGCTGTGCTGAGCTGGCTTCCTCGGCGAGACCTCATTTGCTTGAGGAAGTGTTGTCAAGGCAGCATTTAACCGAGAATGAATTTATTACGAGTCTCTTTTATTTTAAAACAGGAAAAGCCTGTTTAACAAAGAGAGTGGAAACGCGCAGAGACCATTTTAATTTTTCCAGCTACCACAAACCCTAACCAGATACCAAACCTCAGATAACTGAACTTACTGAAACTGGACTGAAAGCCTATGGCTGTGTTATCCCAAACACCCAGCTGCCCTGAAGGTACCCTAACGCCATGCAAAAGGCTCCCGAGAAACCACAGCTCATCCCCCATTTTCAGCTGGAAGCAGAGTATTTGCCATTTGTTTCTCTATCAGGCAGGGCAGTGGGGTAGCACCTCCAAAGCCTTCTCCCTAGACAACCAAGGCGCTGAGAAGCGATTCATCACGCTGCAGCCCAAGTCGGTGACACGCCAAATTAATCTCACTGGGAACACTTCCAGCTGCTTCAACTTTCAGACCCAAAAATGGAAGGGTTTTTTTTTTTTTCCTCAAATGAGAAGCTACTGCCATGAAACCAGCATCAAACAAGCCTGTTACCACAGACTGAACTTCACAGTTCCTTTTATCAGGTTGCTGTGATGCTATCAGACATGATGCATGTCAACTCACTTTTTTTAGTATCACCTTATCATTTTTAGAACTTCCCACCTTAGTTTTCCATAGGGCCCCCAATTTATTTGTCTTAAAGCACAGGCTTCAGAAAACACCAATACTGACTTCTTTTTAATTTCCTTTTCCAACAGCTCATCACTTATCTCCTTTCCACACATCTTCATTCCCTGGATTTACCATCCAGCCTGGATCTGTCCAGTGGTGACATTCTGACAACCAACCCATCAGTTCTTGATCCTCTTTTCCGCTAAAGGAATGAGCTGAGCTGTTGAAGTACCTGTTCATTGCTTTTCCTGGAGACAAAGTCTATCAATAACCACCTGAAAACAGAGAGGTCTGTGAAATGCTCCTCTTTGCCATGACCAGCCCGATCTGTACTGCAAAGAGCAGGGCTGGGTTTTGCAAGATGCGTTTCTATTCGGCTGCGCTGACTGGCATTATCTCTGCTTTAACAAATCCCAGTTCAGCTTTCCCATCGCTTTCCCGAGGATGAAGGTCGCGCTAGGCAGCTTCCTTACCCACCCATCTCATTTGCAGTCCCCAGTGCTGGCACATTTGCTCCAGTGTTCTGGAATTTCCCGTTTTCTCAAAATTAAAGTTAGCCTTTTGGGATTCATGCACATAAATTACTTCGGTGTGCTAACGTGCAGATGTTTATCTCCAGGTAGCAGCACTCCTGTTTAACCATATAGTGGAAAGTACTTCTTTACAATGGGGGAAACTATCATTAAATTTCATTTGATAGAAAAGAAAAAAAGCTGGTCAAATGTCTCTGTTTGATGTGCCCAGCAGCACTGGCACCGTTATGAGCCAGTCTGCACCTGTGCAAACTCCATTCATTATTCCTCCCCTTGTCAGGGATGACTTAACACTGTTCTCTCTGCCTCCTGTAGTACACTAGAGTCTAATGACTCATTAAATATATATATT
>NW_010289485.1:0-16728 GCF_000700745.2 Antrostomus carolinensis
GAGGTCCCTTCCAATCCCCAACATTCTAGGATTCTTTGAGTAAACTTTTTTTAATTATCTTAAACACAGACGATGATGACTCCGAGAACAGAGACAGTTTAGTGACAGCAAAAAAAGTTGTTGGGGTTGTTTTTTTTAAAGAAATCCATATCCTGTTCTGCCTAAAGACAGTTTTTGAACAACCTTATGGAAAACCCCAGGTTTGTTTAGGTTTTTTTAATGCAAGAACTGACAGAATTTCACTAATTTGTTGAATGTTAGAAGCGCATGATGAAAATTAATAACTATACTCTTAATTACTTTAAAGTACAATCAGTTTGATGGCTCACCCTGCAAGTGGGAGAGAATCCCAATAAAGTAAGAGAAGAAACAGTCTTCTTTGGAAAAGGTGTTTTCTGGAAACTGGGAAATTGACATTTAAACTTAGATTTTGATGTCTTTCAGCTTCGTAATCCTTCAGTTTAAAAAATAGGCTGGTACAAAACTTAGTATGAGATGTGCTTTATTTCTTGCCTGGTGGTGTAATGGATTTTGTCACCCATGTGATGGCTAGAACCTGCTATCCAAAGGAACAGAATTGAGCTGCTAAATATATCAACTAAACAAATTGTTATTTAAATATGAGCTATAGAACTTTCATTAAGTCTGGGTTTCTTCCTCATGGAGGAAAAAGGATCCTCCAGAACACGCAATTGCTTTTTTTCAGCGGTTTCCAGCCCAATCTGTCCGCATTATTCCTGCCACGTTAATCAGCTCAGCAGAAGCTTAGTGCAGGGAAACCGCACGCCTTGCGCTGAGTTTGCAGAATGGAAGTGCCAGAGATGATAACGTGAGACCACGAACTGCAGTGAGAAAAGGAAGTTTTAATTAAAAGTGACAACTGTGACTCACAATGAAAGCTGATCTTCTGAAGGAAGCCAGGCAGAGGTGTGCTGGGACAAGGGACCTTTCTCTTCCTTCTTATTACTGCTGCCTTGCTCGGCTCATGTGTGATACGGGCACACTGGAGCAGATATTACTGAAGTCCAAGACAGAAGGAGATCAAGTTCATTTTCAACATGTCACAGCAGCTACTTGTTCAGACATCCATGCTTCCAAACCACGGCTACATCTGAAACCCATCTAACAAACCTCCTAGAACACGCATGCTGCTCGCTCACCGTGGTAAATCACAGAATCAATGTTCACACCCAGGCACAAACCTTTTTTCAAAAACATTTTCCTTTTTGAAAAACAGAATTTTTAAAATCATTTTAAAAAAAATATAATTCTGATTCCACGTGAGTTTTTTTGCCAACCTTCTCCATCACTCAAACTCTATCTTGAGACAGTTGCTGTCCCTTAAGGTCACCGCTCCTGTGAATACTCCTACTATTCCTTGTATTTTTCATGAGGTCCAGTCCGGCTCACAGGACTGGGTCTGTGCTTCAGGATGCAGACTGTGTCCTAATTCCACAGCAGAATGAAATCTGCTTGTGCACCCCTCCACTCCTCATCTGTGGCTTCTTTGCTCGCATCAAAGAACGCTGGGCCATGTAGGCCAGACAGAAACTGAGTAATTTGGTGGTAGATCCCTCCACTAAAGCAGTCCCTGATGGCAGTTACAGGGACCAGTTCAGCACATGCTCCATGTCACATCACAGCACTGACAGGCAGCTCTGGGCTCCTCCCTTCCTACTCATGATGCTCTCAGCCACCTCATCTTCACCTTTCATCAAACTATTCCTCTTGGAACACCCCCATAACAGACACTTTTTTCCTATCACTCTCCACATTATTGCCAGGTATAGTCCATCTAAAGCTTTTTTTTTGATCCCCAATTGTCTTCACCACGCTCTCCTTGTACAGGAAGTCTGTTGTCTTCACCTTGCCATCATCTAGTTCAACTCTTCCACTTGCCAAGTGACTGAAGTGTCAGAAGAACTGCTTACTCTCTGATCTCTGTTCCTTATCTTCTCTCAACGACTCCTAGTAACCTCCTATATTTTGCATAACCTATTGCCCAGAAGTCACTCACCTCCTTCAGCCTTTTCTGGTCTTCCAGTCATCCCCCAGCAACAACTTCTCACCAGCTCCATCCTCTCTGATCCTAATGCAGTTCTTGATTCACTCACGTTCACACATTCCCTTTTGCCCTTCACATCCCAACTATGGGTCTTACCTCCAGACCCCTCTTCTGACTCACAACCTCTTCCCTTCACCTCCCCAACCCCCCGTGTCTGGCTTTTAAGTTCTGCGCTACCACAACTCTTCCCAACAATCAGCTTGGCTTTCTTTACTACGTAGTTACTCTCTCTTCTATGAGTTCCTTCAAAAACATTCAAATTCTCCAACTGAACAGCACAAAAACCACACTCAGTTATTACTATTGTTCACTCGCAACTAAAATCTCCCCCACCACTTACTTTCCCTTCTCTCTAGAGAAGATCTGGAATTTTGCCATGAAAAATATAAAATTCTTTATTGTCCATCAGCTCCTCTTTCTTCTGTTATTCTGTTCTCCTTCCTGGCTACAGAGGCCATTTTTTTCAGTGCTCCCCCTTTGTTTCACCATGTCCAGTAGCACTACACATCTGTGCTGTCATATGCTTGTACGGATGTTCATAAATCAGATTATCAAAACGCAAAAGCCTACGTCTGCGTAGCAAAATGGCAGCACAAGTGAAATCTTAAAAACATAACAACTTTCATTACCATGACAGCCACTGCTGAATGAGAACTGCCATCCTCGCAAAATCCACGTGTTAATAATACGCCTGGAGACACACCGAGAAGGAGATGCACCTCACTTCATCTTTGGCCACGTGGAAGCAAGTTGGTCCTTGAGGCTCCTTCTCAGTCATAGACTCACCAAGTGTTGTGAGCTGGGAGGGACCCACCAGGATGCTGGAGTCCAACTCCTGTCCCTGCACAGGACAATCCCAACAGTCACACCATGTCCCTGAGGGCACATGTTGGCCAAATGCTGCTGGAATCTTGTCAGGCTTGGTGCCATGACTAACCTCATGGTCAGCACCACAAGAAAACCACCTTAGTGTGCAGATTGATTCCACCCTAAGTCAGGGTCTGAAATGGATGGGATGAATAACCCAGGCCACTCAAAAAGGGCATTTGAAAAGAACTGTATTTCTAAAGGTTTTCAGCTGCAGAGGGCTCTAGAACTACATTCTCTTAAGTATCGTGTTCCCTCCCATGATTAATCTGTCCCAGTTTTTTTTAGTCAATTAACATGCTGTTCCTATGGTACAAATGTTCTCCACAAGAATTCTCACAGCTGAGCTGTCAAACACTGAAATTCAGTACATTGGAATGGCAGGTTTTTAACAAAGTCCTGGAGTTTGTAAAGTATAATCAGAACTTTAATGCCCAATTATGCAATCTTAGCAATGACTTTCTGAAGATAATTTTATCACTTCCATTGTAAACTGAGATCATCAACCAGAACCATATCAAATTGTGCCACTCAAGAAATACAAGGGCTTGATTCTTAATGGAGGGGTTCATCAGCTCATCAGAAACCGCAGGTGTGGATGTAACAGCTCTGGAAGATCCAAGCACTTTGGGACATTCTTTCCATTCAGTAACAATTATTTTCTTTCAGGGCTTTTTTTGTTGGTTTGTTGGGGTTTTTTTTTTTATATTTCCCTTGCTTCTGCATGCTTTTGTCTGCTGATCATAATTAAATTGCTAACTGTTCACTCTTACAAAACAAGGTCTTTCCTTGTCTCAGCTCATTTCGTTTCTCAGCCATTCTTCAAGGGCTAAGGTAGCTCCTCTGAGCAAGCACAATGAATGCTAAATGTCCAATGTAATTCCTCACAGCCTGAAACTAGATTAAAAAAACGTGGACAAAGAACTAAGCCGTATTTTAGCACCCACCCACCTGCTCAGTTAAGTTTTAGCTGTATATAAACAGCAATAACCTTTTGGTAGCAACTTCTAAATAGACATCAAACTTCCATTGTGCAATCTGCTCTGGTGACAAGAAGTCCAGAAAAGAGTGGAAGTTTGGCCCAGAGGGACGTTGTTGTAAACTAGAGAGAACTGAAATACCAGATTTCCAGTCCTTGATGATATTTTAATGGACACACTTTCTGTAGCAGGTACCAAGTATTATATCATCTGGTCAACCACAAGCCAAAGCAAAAATTCCATTGAAGCAGGTACTAAGCTAACACCAAATAAAACTGAAAAGATATACCCAGATCTAATGTTCATACTAATATTTGTAAAGGTGTTAAAATACGCACCTTATCTCATTTTAAAACGTTCAGTTTAATTCCTATAGGAACCATCAATAATATAATTTCATCTGCTTCAGACTACAACACTCGAGCAGATGCATTTTAGAAAGATTTAACTAGTTTTTCTGAGTTGCACCAATGTAGAATTCAATATATATCTATCCATAATCAAACTGAATAATCCCTATTTTGTCATTCTTACAGCGTAAGCAAAGGAATCGAGGATTTTCCTGCAGGATTTATAAGTTTATCTAGATAGCTTATGATTTCATCAGTTTATTCCAAATTAAATTACTCCAGCAACGTTTCTACTGTTAATTACGAAAATCATGGATTGACAAATGTTTCCACATGAGCAGCATGGCAGGACATGGTCAATATCTACTCAAGTGTTCTTTTGCATTTGACATATTTCTCTTGCTATTGCCTGACTCATCAAAACACTTTAACACTAATTTCTATTGAAACAATTAGAAAATACTTGTAATTCAACAGTTGAAAGCTGCTTTGTCACTTCTCAGTCTCTGTATGGAAAGGACTGCTGTGTGGACATGGATGTCCACATCAAAAACCAAACTAAAAAATCCCATCCACTTGAATTATGTACATTAAAATCCCCAGTTTGGGGTGATCACCAAACAACACTGCACAAACAGAACTGAAATTAGAAATTCTGCTATTACTAATTTACTACAGGTAGTTCACTCTTATAATGTGGAGATGATTCTGCTAACATCTCATTATACACATTCTTTCTTTGAGTTCTATAACAGCAGAATAAAAATTCAATCCCTCCATAGCCTAAAAAAAGACAAAAAATGTCCTATCAGGACTTAATTTAAAAGAAACAACATAATTTTGGTAACAATCTAGGTATTTAATTCCACCTATTGACTAGCAAGCAACAATATCTTTAAACCACCATCAGAAGACATGAGGGAATGAGAGAACACCAACACAGTTGTTATTGCTCATGGCTGGAGTGGCCACACACATAAAGAACAGCATTTAACTGCAGCTACTGCCAGGATTTTCCATACACAGTATCTCCAACTGCAGACTGAAATAAAAAATTGTCCTGGTTCCACTCCTTTGGCTGCAGCCAAACCCAGCCGCTCGCTCACTCCCCCCTCACCCAGGGAACAGGGGAGAGAATTGGAAGGGTAAAAGTGAGAAAACTCCTGGGCTGAGATAAAAACAATTTACTAATTGAGATAAAATAATAATAACAGTAATAATAGAATATACAAATGAGTGCTGCCCAGTGCAGACACTCACCACCCGCCCACCCATGCCCAGCCTGTCCCAGCCAGCGATCACGGGCGACAAACCGGAACCAAAACCACAACCCCGGGAGAGCCAGAGCCCGAGCCATCCCCGAGAGAATCCCCAGCTTCCCGCTCAGCCCTGGGCAATGTCCTGCCCATGGGGGACAGGAGATGGAATATCTCATTGGCAGAGCCAAATGCCAATTGGGGGTTTGCTAATTACTGTGCTGCCCCCTCCCAGCCCTTTGCACCTGTGAACCAGCCAAACACGGTGACCTTGGACTTCCAGCAGCAACTAATAACATCAGTACCTTATCACCATTCTCATAACAAATCCCTTAATGAACCTAAAACACAGCTATTCCAGCTACTGAGTGGAAAACTAACTCTGTCCTAGTAAAACAGGACAAAAATAAATAAATAACAATAATAAAGAATACCAGCACTGTGCTCAGACTGCCAGCTGCCTGTTGGAAAAAAAAATGCATTGATCTAAAAATGAAGACAGGCAAGATGACGGCTGCAAGAACAAGATCAGGACACTGTCCATTATTTTAATGGAAGGGAAAATAAAGAGAATTTAGAGGGGGGACATGAAAGAAGCTGGAAATGCATGAAAAAACACCAGTAGTCAGGATGATTACAGAGAAGACATGTAGGATCAGATAGAGGTAGCACAGAGCTGGAACAAAAGCTGAACAAAAGCTGAGGGGAAAGCATTTTGTCAATAGCCACGAGAAAGTAAATCGTAAATCCAGCAGAGGAACGCAGTGACAGCTCCGCTAATGAACCACCGACCTTTGATTTCACAGCAACTGCCTCAGACCTTTTTATCTCTATAAAGAGGTGATTACAGCTTTGTTGGGTCAAGTGACATATGGATCAGGACTGCCCAGAGTACAGTACCCAAAGTGCCACTGAACCGCATGAGAAACTGAACTCCAACATCTGAATTTCAGCCTGAATCAGGAAAAAAAATCCCAAAACACATTTGGAACAGCTTGGAATGAATCCCATTTCTCCCTCCCACCAAGGAAAACAGATGGTATCAGAAAGATGAACAACATCCTAACAGTCTATGCTACTGTTCTTAAAGAACAAAACCAGAGAGCTAGAGGAGAACAGGACGGGAAGGAGCTTTTCTGGTGAATTATAGAATCATAGAATCCCAGACTGGTTTGGGTCGGAAGGGACCTTAAAGATCATCCAGTTCCAACCCCCCTGCCAGCAGCAGGGACACCTTCCACTAGACCAGGTTGCTCAAAGCCTCATCCAACCTGGCCAAGAACACTTCCAGGGAGGAGCAGCCACAGCTTCTCTGGCCAACCTAATTATGACACTCTACTACAGCTTAGAACCACATCACTTCACCTCTCACCTAACCTCTTCTAACTCCACCTCCAGTCAAATGGTTTCCTGCTCCTGGTTAGTCCTACTGGAACGTTCTTGGAGAACTTCACTTTTTCTGAGCTTCACACTACTATTAATAACTGGCCTAAATTCATTCAGAGGCTATTTATACCTACTTACTCCTTTGCCAACATGCTCATTTATAGGTATGAACTTGATAGAATAGACACGACTCCAGCAGAATAAGGAAATTCAGGAGAAGCAATAGAAACTCCTACAAAGTCATCAAAACCAGTTTCATCCTTGTAGAATCTTTTTTTGACCTTATCTGGCTGTCTAAGGTACCCCCAAATATTCTAAAATTTTGTTATTTAAACTAACTTTTTTTTTTGTTTCTTTTGCCGTAATGAAAAGGGAAATACAGCAATAAAACCCACCTGGACACAATCCTGTGCAAGTTGTTCTGGGTGAACCTGCTTTACCAGGAGGGTTGGACTAGGATGATCTCCAAAGGTCACTTCCAATCCCAACCTGATTTGTAATTCTCTACGAGTTATAAGGTTTTTGATTCCACAGATCGATTCTGTGTAATAAAAAGTGGTGCATGAAATGGCTTCTCCATCAGCAAAATGTCATCAGATAAAGCATTCTTGGGCTCCCCAAGGTTAGAAAGACAGTGTGGCCAGGGGTCTGGAGCACAACATCAAGGAGAAGCTGAGAGAGATGGGTTTGCTCAGCCTCAAGAAGAGAAGGCACAGAGTGATTTAATTCCTGTCTTCATCGACATACTGGGGGGCTGCAGAGAGGACAGACCTAGACTCTTCTCAGAGGTACACAAGAAGAAGCCAAGGTAACAGGTACAAGTCGTAGCACAGGAAATTCTGACTAAATATAGGGAAAAAAGTCTCCAGAATTAATGTGGTCAGGTAGAAGCATTAGTGGGGCCAGAGAGCTGGAGGAATCTTCAGCCTGGAGATACCCAAGAGGATGATCCAGCATCAAAGCTAGCCTTGTCTGGAGCAAGAGTTGGATCACCAGCCCTCCACTTCTCAACCTCAGTAACTCTAGGTTGTACGTTTTGGTTTATTCATAGGTTTTCCTTTAGAAATTCAGTTCATACACTGAAAATATCAAAGACTGGGAAAAGGACTAGAGGTGAAGGCCATGTTGGGTTCTCCTTTTGATCAAGTGTCCACTTGCATTACATAAAGCAGCAGCATGGGAAAAGTTTTCTTGGAGTAAAAACATATTCCACTTTTTCCAAAAGATGTAAAAAATATCTGCATTATTGTGCAGAAACGGAACAGAAATTCATTAGCAACTACAGTGATGGTGTCTTGTAAAATATTAAATATAAATGAACAATATTTTAACAAGCTTATTGCCTGTTCATTGGCAGAAACCTCACAACTTCCACCTTGGGAATTTGGAATGTTTGGTTGGTTTAAACCATATTTGGAGATAGTTATTTCCAACACATTATGGAGTTATTCTTTTTAAAACTCCAAATTAAAGCTTTGAAACAAAGAAAAAAAAAAAGGAAAACTGTGCACATATTTTCCATTTATTTCCTTCCTATTCAGTCCTAAAGGTTATGAAATTTAGTGCTATTAGTTAGGAAATTGGTCCTGTTCTGTGGTTCAGATGCTCACAAGTCTCATCCTGCTCATCTGCCAGTTAATTTTTCAAGACAACACTTTGAGATGCAAACTGCTGGTGATGGACAGCTGTCAAAATCAGGCTGGAACTGCTTTTCCTTGAAAACTGTTTAAATTGGAGAAATCTTCTGAAAATAGGAAATGTGTTTGGTGACAATGCTGATATCCTAGAGATCAGAAAAATTTAATTAAGAATTTAGTAAAGGAGTGTGAAGTGGGGATCTGTGCCTCTTCAACATATTCAGTGACAGTCACTTCATTAAACATCTTTGGTAAATAAATAATAATAGTGCCTTCAGATATACATCAGTTCTGTTCTCAGCCAAACCATCTCTTCATATCAGTGAGAGATATTTTGATTGAAGTCATTAAATTAAATGTAAATAAAATTTAAAATTAGACATGAATTTTTAATTAAATTCCTGCCTCTTTTTATTCCAAGTAATCTCTGACACATTTCTACTATTTCAATCCTACCAAATCACATATGAATCCTGTTTGCAGGTTGAAGCTACTTATTGTGATAAAACCAGAGATCAGCAATAAAATTCAACAAGTCCTTCCTTTTATTGCCTCTCTGTTATACTAACCACAGCCAGGTCTGTGTTCTGGATATCACAGGAACAATGCCAATTAAATTCCTCAGGTTACTTTCAATTGGCACTAGTATTAAGGAAAGAGCAAGTACAAGTCTGTTAATTCTAATATTCTGAAATCTTTTGCCAAATTCTACAAAACGGACCTTTCTGCTTAGGCAACTGGCCTTATGTATTTAATTATTATTAAAAAAATAAAGGGGTTTTTTCCCCCCTAATTTGTTTGCTGCAGATAGAGCTACCTAAAAAAGTAATTAAAAAAATAACAGGAGAAAGTTTGCAGCTGTGCCATGAGTTTCTGATTTAAAAGGAGCCAGGTTCCTTGCTTCTATAACTTTATATCCTGATGTTCAAAAATTCAGGAACAAGACAACTATTCAACCAAAGCTTGTGTAACTGCTATGACTGTGCTGCTGGGTAACGCTCAGAGGTCTTGGTCAAATTCTAAATGTTCTGCAACCTCATTTCATAGCACAGGCAAATATATAGATAAAACCCAAATGAAGGGGCTGGGAGAACAAGATATCCCCGTAGCATACTGGTACATTTACTTCCATGAGTAGAAATGTACAGCACACATCTCTCACCACTTCCTGGCTTTAAATAAACTGTTTGGAATGTTTAAAAAGAATTGCTTTAATTATTTAAACCAGACAAGTCAAATGGAATTGGCTATTTACTGTGAATATAATAGATTGGAAGGGATTTACAGGATCCCAAAATGGCCTGGATTGGAAAAGCCCTTGAAGCTCATCGAGTCCAACCATGAACCCAACACTGACCAGTCCCCTATGACTAACCCATGTCCCTCAGCACTATGTCTACACGACTCTTCAATCCCTCCAGGGATGGGGACTCCACCACTGCCCTGGGCAACCCCTTCCAATGCCTCAGAACCCTTTCAGCAAAGAAATTCTTCCTCACATCCCATCTCAACTGCCCTGGCCACAACTGGAGCCCATTTCCTCTTGTCCTGTCCCTTGGGCCTTGGTTGAACAGACCCACCCCCACCTCTCTCCACCCTCCTCCAAGGGACTTGCACAGAGCCACAAGGTCTCCCCTCAGCCTCCTTTTCTCCAGGCTCAACACCCCCAGTTCCCTCAGCCACAAGGGAACTCAGCACACTTGTGCTCCAGACCCTTCCCCAGCTCCGTTGCCCTTCTCTGGACATGCTCCATTTAGGGAAAATGCCATGAAAACAGTTTCACAATCAGTGTGCAGAAGTTAATCCGTGTAAAGGGCTAGTCTGCAGGAATGGATGGAAATGGTTAAGTGATTAGTGGGGAGCAGACCCTGTGAAGTGAAATCTCATGAGTTCCTCACCAACAGAATTTTAAGCTCTATTTCTCCCCATTCATTTCATCCAGCAGGTCTAAAGACACACGTGCCTGGGCCAGAGGAACGTGCTACACCAGTGCTCCAGAGCTGATGGAAGCTCCTCGGTGGAGGTCCCTGAGTTCCTCACCCACAGAATTTTAAGCTCTATTTCTCCCCGTTCATTTCATCCAGCAGGTCAAAAGACACACGTGCCTGGGCCAGAGGCACATGCCGGCACTCCTTCAGCGTCACGCCAGCTACAGAGCTGATGGAAGCTCCTCGGTGGAGGTCCTAGAGCAGCGCAGTGCTGCATCAGGGCTATTAAATTTTTATTTAGGCCTTAATAATTAGTTGCAAGATGAGTCAAGAATATATAGACACAAATATGTACCAACAAAGAGAGAAGCCTGTTAAGTTTGAAAATTTCTAGGGAGATGAGGATGGAAGTCGCTGAACTAGTACTGTGAGATTTGTGAGCCTCAATTTGTAACAGAATTGCAAGAAAAGGATTGAATTTTGTCATTTGCTATGATAGGAAAAAAAGATATTATTTAGCTGACAAAGAACCTGTCTTCTGGATTTAGAAGATGATTACAATAGATGTCAGTCTGCCAGAGAAAGTTCTCACTGGTTTAGAACAAATTGTTTCTTGAAATTTTCTTGAGTTACGTTTTTTTTTTTCCTTTCAAGGAATTTTTCTTAAAAAGAACTGTGGGTTGACAGACACACATCTGGAATCTGCAAGCTCGTTGGAAGTTCTGCAGGATGGCATAACTAATGTATCCTGGCTCCCTTGCATTTTCATCAAGAAGAGGCTACCAAATATTTCTGCTTTATGGACATGAGCAGCAGCCAAATTTGAACCCGTTAATTTATTGCCTTTTAAGTTGTTGCACTTGTACAGAAATAATCCATTCAAATGCAAAGTGAAGTTGATAAACCCATAAAAAAAGTCTGGCCTGGCCTTTATTTCTAGAAAAACCAAGGCCAGCCTGGCATTATCTGTCACTTCATGAGACTGGGATATTAAATAGAGAGAAGGGAGGAGGTAAACAGAAGACGTTCACATCTGCCTCTCCTCCACTCCTGAAACACTCCAGCAGGCAATAAGAAATTTCAATTGAACAAATTCCTCTACCTAAGTGCACAGGATTTGCCCTTTCCAAACAGAAATGTCAGACTCGGCTATGACTAACGATGACTCACAGCCCAAATCTCAGTTCTTCACACTCAAAAGAAATCAAGGTTGGAGTTCTGCATGTAAACATTTTCATTCAAAAGTGCACAAACATGTACTTTAAAAACTACATCTAAACAGCAATATTTAACCACACACATTCAAATGCAAGCATTCCAAATAATTCTTCCCCTCATATTTAGTCATGTTTAATTTGTTTCAGAGAATCATGGACTGGTTTGGGTTGGAAGGGACCTTGAAGCTCATCCAGTTCCAACCCCCCTGCCAACAGCAGGGACACCTTCCACTAGACCAGGCTGCTCAAAGCCTCATCCAACCTGGCCTTCAACACTTCCTCTGCTGTCCTTATTTGTAGAATTACCAGTTCACAACTTTTTCACGTATCACAGGAGGTGATTCTTCCCCTCAGCACTGGTGAGGCCACACCTGGAGTGCTGTGCCCAGTTCCAAGCTCCCCAGTACCAGACAGACTTACTGGAGTGAAGGGCCACCAAGACAGTTAAGGGACTGGAGCATCTGACACCCTACACATGAAATTTCATCTGAACATAAGAAAATACTTTTTTAGTGTGACAGTAATGGAACACTGGCCTGGTGAGGTGGTGGAGTCTCCAACTATGGAGATATTCAAACCTGACTGGACAACCCAGGCTCTAGGTGACTCTGCTTCAGCAGGGTGTTGGACTAGATGATCTCAAGAGATCCTGCCAACCTCAATCATTCTGTGATCCTACAATCTGATTAACTTTTCTAGTTAAAATGTGTTAGATGTGAACTTCCAAGGTCAGGAGATGCAGAAGCTCCCTCATCTTTAAAGAAACAGAAGTGAAAAGTTATATAAAACCTGAGTCTTTCTTTCATAAGTAAAAGAAAAGAAGAATTGAAGACAAAGCTACGTGTCCCAGCAGGATGTTTCTGGTTAAAAACAACTGATCATTTACTATTAAGATAAAAGGGAAAGTAAAACTACCCCTAATCTAATCTGAAATTAATACTCCAACAATGATGGTTTAAACATTTTGTATTTTACAGAAAATAGTGACGTGCACATATCTGTGTTCCCAGACGACTGTCATAAATCTAATATTGTGCACAAAAAATCAGGCTAAGCATTAATTAGCACCTCAGATGCCATTAATCTGCATGAAAGCCAACACACATAATATTAGATTTATCCCCCACTCAAAAACTTCTTGTTTGAATACTTTAAAGACATTGTTTGAGGTGACTGAAACTCACTATTTCTGTTTCAAAATGAAATCTCCAAGTTTCAGGACCAGTGTCAGAATCAAGCACATTAATTTCTTTAAAAATGCTTTGAGTACATTTCTATTATTTCACGTTTCTCAGTTGTATCAGGGCACAGTCTGGCGTGTCTTATCATTTCAAGTCATGTAGAAAAATTTCAGTTGTATCAGGGCACAGTCTGGCCCTGTGTCTTATCATTTCAAGTCATGTAGAAAAATGAAATACTCAGTGAACTAATTAGAGGAGCAGATGTTTTCAACACCCATGTGCCAGCCTGTGATAACGTTTCCAGAGTACTGAAAATAGCTGCTCCTTCAATTTACTCACAAGGTGCCCAACGTTTTGTGATTCAAACGGCCAAGATGCTTCATTAGAACACAACCAGGAGAAACTCTGACCAAGAAAACATGGGAAAATGTATCAATTTGGCTGTACTGGTTCAAAAACACTTCCTTGCCCAGAGAAGCTGTGGATGCCCCCTCCCTGGAAGTGTTTAAGGCCAGAATTTCTTTCTCACATCTCATCTCCATCTCCCCTCTGCCACTTTCAAGCCATCACCCCTTGTTCTGTCACTCCCTGCCCTTGGCCAAAGTCCCTCCTCACCCTTCCTGGAGCCCCTTCAAGTACTGGAAGCCACTAGAAAAATAAGAATCAGTGAATGGTTGAGGTTGGTAGGGACCTCTCAAGATGAGCTGCTCCAACCCTCTGCAGGGCATCAAGCAGGGGCAGCTGGAGGAGGTTACCCAGGACCGTGTCCAGTTGGGTTTGGATACCTTCATATATGAGACTTCACAGCCTCTCTGGGCAACCTGTTCAGGTCCCTCACAGTAATAAATTATTTTCTTATATTCAGATGGAATGTCATACGCTCCAGCTCAGCTCATTGCCTCCGGTCCCATCTCCGGGCATCACTGAGAAGAGTCTGTCTCCAACTTCTTCATTCCCTCCCAGCAGGTATCTACACATTTATTTAGATCCCCTCTCAGCCTTTTTTCTCCAGTAAGTGTCTACATTCAGTCGGTGTCTACGCAATAAAAATGATCAGGCCCTTAGCTGCCCTAAATTGGCATCGCTATGTTGATTCCAGAGGGAACCTGGATCTCTTTAGATAGGAGATGGCTCCATTTAACAGTAGTAAAGAGAACCAGCATGATGGTAGGAGTAAATGTAAGAACATTCTCAGTAAAGGTAAGTATGATTTATCCAGCGGGAAAAGTTGAAGCTAATTAAAGAGAATTATCAATTCTGAGTGAGAGGTAGTTGCTAAAAAAAAAAAAAATCTCTTGCTCTTCAGTTCAAATTCCACAATTATAATAAAAGAAAGATTTTGTAGCAGAGAGAATCCTCTTCAAGGATTCTGTACCTGTTTGTACATGTAATTTTTCCCGTTTTTGTTTTCCACATTATGAGTTAATCTCAACTCATCAAATAAAATATCTTCTGTGCTGTTAAAAGTAACCACAGATAGAATGTTAATAATTATTGTTGTAATTTGATTTTGTTTTCTGGTATAATACACACTTCTAATGAACTATAGAAATCAAAGAATAAGTTTATACCAAAATTCTTACAAGCCAGATCGACTTGAGGGATATCACGATAACATTTTGATAAAGTATGTACAGGTACAGCACTTATCAGGCTCTCTGGTCATCAATTAGAGTGTAATATTTGAGAGTGCCAGAGCCCTGGGACAGGCTGCCCAGAGAGGGTGTGGAGTCTCCATCTCTGGAGATGTTCAAACCCACCTGGACACTTTCCTGTGCAACCTGGTGCAGGGAACCTGCTCTGGCAGGGGGGTTGGACTGGATGATCTCCTGAGGTCCCTTCCAACCCCACCATGCTGTGATCCTGTGATTTGCTTTGAACTTTTTTGCATTCATCATTCTCCTTGTGAAAAAATGATGTGAAGGAAGCACAAGAACGAAGAGAGAGGAGTGGAAGGGGTTGGGTTTTTTACATCCACTTGGCCTGACTACAGAAGCCAGCTCACAGCCTGACTCATCACTGCACTGCTCCAGTCTGAGGGTCATGCTGACCCCAAGGTGGAACAACACACTGATCTACCAAGCAGCAGCCACGGGACAATGGCAAGCATGCGGCGTGTCTTGACGGTAATCCAAAATCCCAGCCCCATCCTGAGAGCAAAGGCTGTGTCAGTGCAAAGCCAGATTCCCTTCCCACCTTGAGAAGTACAGCAGGAGGCTCTTCACTCCCTTTTCTGAATCACCAAAGCTGGTAGAGAAAACAAAAAACCACTGTTACGAATAAAATTGTCTACATAAGCTTTGTGTTATGGATGAAACCCACCTTCTCCTGAATTCACCCAGAGTTTTGCCACTGAATTCCTCCTAACGTGGAAGCAGGACCCAGGCAAAACCTGATTAATACATTCTCTTGGAGAAGGAGATTTTTATATTCCATCCTGCTTATGGCAAAAGTCTGCTTCCTCAGCATGATCCAAGGAAAAAATTCCAACCATGGCATTCTGAGAACTATTTTATTCTTTAAATATTACAGCAAATGCCTCATTCTGCAAGGATTTGACAACATTAATTAAATCTCTTGGTCATAACATGAGTTTCCTCCCACTTGTAAAACAGTAACAATTCCATAACTGAAGGTGACACATTAATTTGCACTACTGGAGAATCTACTTTGTTGCTTTAATACGTATGCACATTTATACATCTATTAAAAAAAATAGTATATTATCATCAAGAAACAGTTTTTAAATCTTGAAGAAAAGCTTGTAGAAAAACAAATTCTATATTCCCAACGAGCAAAATGACGTCGTAAAGAGAGATCCCAGATTTCGTTCGGGTATTTTCATTCATTCATCCATTCACTGCCCACATGGCAAAGCACAGGCAGAAGTTCAGAGTGTTCCAAGTGCTACTCCCACTGAACTCGGCATATTTTGACATCTGTGACTGGTTCTTTTCCTTTATCGAGCTTCTACACAAGTACCAAATCAACGGGGATTTTCTCAAATCACTCCCTTTTTGCCAAGCAATTTAGAGACGTGGACTACAGACATTAACCAAGCTCATTTGGGCTGAATTTCACAAATGGGAAAACTTGGGAAAACAGAAAAATCTTTCAAAACAAAGTTAATAAAAAAATAATCAAGGAAAGCCTCCAGTTTCTACTGACCCAAGCCTACCAGTAAAGAGATGATGCTTTGAAAGAAAAAAGTTTCTTAGTAGAAAGGAGAAACAGCCTCTGGAAAGGTTGTGCCAATATTGCTACATGCTGCTTATCGTTCATTTTATACTTTCCTCATTCACTGAATGAAAGCGAATTAGGAAAAAATCAAATGCTTTGCAAATAATCTCTTTTACTTCACTTCAAAATGCCGTAACAATACAAGTACAGGAAACTCTTCTGACAGATTTAGATTGCTTCTCATTGTTTACATTTTAATTAATTGCAATATAATCTTTCCAAGTAGATTTAAAGCCTATTAAACAAGACAAAGCCTCTGATTTCAAGGTGGAAATAATTTGATGAAAGGTAAATTTAATTGATGTTCCCAAGCTGATCCTGTACACTTC
Organism: Antrostomus carolinensis; assembly: GCF_000700745.2. Lineage (NCBI taxonomy): Eukaryota > Metazoa > Chordata > Aves > Caprimulgiformes > Caprimulgidae > Antrostomus > Antrostomus carolinensis. The sequence goes on from NW_010289485.1 coordinate 16,437, forward strand.
CGAGCCTGAAGACACTGGTTCTTCTCCCTCACCAAGATCATGCCTTGTGGTATCTGAGCTGTTGGGTGATGATCAGTGGGTAGCTGGATCCTACTCTCAACTGTACTTGTTGTGTAGATCTGGAACAGAGCCACCTAGTTCACTGGATTCCATCTGACATAACGAAGAGTAACATTGGTTTGAAAATGAACAGGGAAGTCTTAAAAGTACTTTTGCCAAGTTCTGCACTTTGGCCCCAACAACCCTTAGCAGCGCGACAGCCTTGGGGAGGAGTGGGGGGAGAGCTGCTGGG
>NW_010289486.1:0-207 GCF_000700745.2 Antrostomus carolinensis
TCCAGCACGATCTCGGTGAAGATACAGTCCTTGCTTTTCCCGTTGGGCTGGTGGGAAGAGGAGAAGGGTACTCAGTACCCCTAGGGATGGGGCTGAAGGTTTAGGGATGGGACCTATGAGGTGCTGCCATCTCCCAGTCCATCCTTGCCACCTCTCAGCCCACCCCTGCCACCTCTCAGCCCATCCCTGCCACCCCTCAGCCCCCCC
>NW_010289486.1:774-2558 GCF_000700745.2 Antrostomus carolinensis
CTGCCACCACCCAGCCCACCCCTGCCACCACCCAGCCCACTCCTGCTTCTCCTTGCAGGACCCGAGCTGAGCAGCATGGTGCTGATGGAGGAGAAGGGGGTCTAGCAGCTTTTAGGGGGGACAGGGAGAACCCCCCTCATTGCACCCCCACAGCCCCATTGACTGGGGACACAGGGACCAGCCCAATTGAGCATCCCAGCTCCAGCTGCTGGGTGGGATGCCCGGGCTGAGCTGTGGGGACAGGCAGAGGGTGGGTGTGGGGGGTCCAGGACTCACTTTCCCGATGAGCTTGCCCCTCTTGCTCATGCAGATGTACTTCTCACTCTCGGCCCCCTTGATACGGACCCGGCTCCCAAAAGTGTCTGTCTCCACAATGAGCTTGGCTACGAGGAAAGGAACAAGGGACAAGTGTCCCAAAGAGGTTGTGTCACCTCCCCATGAGCTACCAGCACCCTGTCCCCTTCTCCCTGCCCCCCAGCATCCCTCCCTGCCCATCACTGGTGGGGCCAGGAGGACGGGATGTTCCCCAGCCGTGATGCTAAAGAACTTTTGTTAAAACCCAACAGAGTCAAACCAGGCGTTGGATGAAGGCTCCAGGGAGAGTAACGACCCCTTCCTCCCCCTCCACCCCAGCACATCCACATTGTCAACCATTCAATGGGTTCTCCAGGGCCAGATCAACAGCTTCCAGCACCCAACAGGTGAATTATCCTCATTGTTTCTCTACAACACAGTGGTGGCTGCAAAGGTTGGGAGCCCGACACTGAAACCAGTGACCTCGATGTGGAAAGCTGGTGAATCAGCCTTGATGGTCACTGGGCTTTGAAAAGATTTTCCCTGGAGATTTTAGATGCTGGGGATGCCAACTTGGCCTTGGTGGGGTTGGGATACCCATCAGCATGGTGTCAGGGCTGGAACAAACCCCGTGGGTACAGGTGATGTGGCTGGGGTGGGCTCTGCCCTCGTGCCCACCGTGGATGGGTATTTAAGAGGCTGATACCAGGATCAGGGGATTCTCCTCCAGGAAAAAGTTGTCTCACAGCAGGAAGAGGTTAGAAAGCAAAATCCCTAAATAAAGGGCTGGGTGGTACCAGAGGAATGGGTGATTTGGGAAGATTTGAGGTCAGGGTTGGCTGGTTTGGAGTCGTGGTGGGCTCTGCCCTCGTGCCCACCGTGGATGGGTATTTAAGAGGCTGATACCAGGATCAGGGGATTCTCCTCCAGGAAAAAGTTGTCTCACAGCAGGAAGAGGTTAGAAAGCAAAATCCCTAAATAAAGGGCTGGGTGGTACCAGAGGAATGGGTGATTTGGGAAGATTTGAGGTCAGGGTTGGCTGGTTTGGAGTCGTGCTCACACAGGAATGACTTGGGGTTGGGTTTTTTTTTGGGGGGCAATCAGTTGGGGCAATTCAAACCTCCCATTCCCCTATAAAACTCCTTCAAGAAGAAACATTGAGCTTCCCCATGAGCTGGAAAGGGGGGTGTCCCGGGCTGTGGATAAACCCCTGGGGGGATCCAGCAGCCCCTTACCGAACTTGTTGCCGTCCTCGGCGGTGGCCGTGATCCGTTTGCCGTTCACCTGGACGTGTTTGCCACTGGTCCTGCTGTAGAGCTGGTATTCCCTGATCTGCCTTCGGCTCAGCTGGTCGGTCATGGCCCCCTGGTCCCTCACATACTGGTTAAAATTAGGAGACGGTTGATTCTCCCCCTTTGTTTACAAAGGGAAAAATAAAATCAATTTGTTTTGGAGAGCCGATGGCGAAAGGATGGAGCGGGAGGGTTGGG
>NW_010289487.1:0-10345 GCF_000700745.2 Antrostomus carolinensis
CGTGCTGATGCGGGGTAGCACATCCTGAGTGTCACAGCGAGAGCCACCTGCCCCTCCATGGCTGCCAGCGATGTGAAAAGTGGACAAAAAGGGCTTCCAGAGGAGAAAAGTTATTTTTCAAATTCCCCCTACTCTGCTCTCAAAATATCCCCAGTGCCTGAATGGAAACCTCAGCTGGATACATGAGGTATCAGGTCTACCGATGCTCAGCAGGGTGAAAATTAGAAGGATGTCTTCCCTCCCTTGCTATCCATTAAATCTCATTAATTCACATAAAATTCTTGGCAAACTTGTGCCGAGGCAGGGAGCAGTCTGCTGGCCTTCTCACCCCAAACCTGGTGTCTCGCTGCATCATTTCTGAGCTTAAAAAGAGGTGGCAATTGGAAAATTCACATTGAATAACCCAAAACCAATAAAATTGTGGATTTCTTATTTTAAGCAGCAGTTTTATCTAGCTTTAAGACATGGTTTGGGCTCCTCAATTTTATTTAAAACAAAATCTCCAAATCAAATTATTCCTGGGGCATAAGTCATATTGAAAAACACACTGAATGTGTGGTAATTAGAAACAAAGCAAAACGTTTTGCTTCAGACCCACAAAGAGTAACCTGTTGAGATTTCTTAGAGCGAACCTGTTGCATCTCCAGACCATGGTCCACAAGATAGGAGCTGGGAGGGTTGGGGTGGTTGGTTTTAATTCCTTGACTGGGAGGAACATATCCACCTTAGATTATCCAGGCACTAGAGGTGATGTAAAAGCTTGTTCTTCCTGCGCAGAGCAAAACTGTGCTGCTCCTGGAGCATCATCCCCACTCTCCTAGTGTTAGTGTGATTGGGGTACCACGGGAAGAAGAGGTGAAAGCATCCTTCACCACACTGCTCTCCCTGGTCCTTTCTCCCCATACATCAACTTGTTAGGAGGCTTGTAGAATCACAGACTGGTTGGGGTTGGAAGGGACCTTTCAAGGGCATCTAGTCCAACCCCCTGCAGTGAGCAGGGACATCTTCAACCAGACGATGTTGCTCAGAGCCCCGTCCAACCTGACCTTGAATGTTTCCAGGGATGGGGCTTCTATCACCTCTCTGGGCAACCTGGGCCAGGGTTTCACCACCCTCAGCCATTTCAGCAACCTGGGGTGAAGGTGTTGGCATGGTCTGGCAGCATGAGAACATGGATAAGTCTGTGCCCAAAGGGATGGGGAAGGTGGTAGGACGAAAGGCTGGAGCTATATATTTGGTTGGGTGGTTTTTTTTCCTAAGGGATACTTTGATCTATAAAAGAAAGAAGAGAACTCAAGGATCACAGGAAGAAAAACACCCAGAAACTCTGGGTTGAGGTATGAAAGAGTCAGTCAGCAGAGGTGGCAAAAATAAGAGTTTTTCCTCGTGGCCACAGTAAACACTGTCTTTTCTTTTTTTTATAAGATGAGAAAAATTTCAAGGAAGGTCATAAGTTACAGCCAAGTCTAGAGTGTCCTTTGGGATGGGCTCTCATGCAAAATACATACGGTGCAATAGTATTAATAAAAAGTGATAGTTTGTATTGGTTTCTAATAAAAAAATTAATACACAAACCTTCCATAATACTCTCTCGTGAATGTGTATGTCTGGGTGTATGTTTATACACCTGTAAATAGGCATGTCATTATATGTACATATACGTGTGTGTACATATATACACATGCACATGTACACGTGTACATGTGTGTACATGTACACATGTGTAGGTATAGTTCATGCCTATTTAGAGCCATACAAATGTTCACATGTTAACGAGTACATGTACATACACAAATGTACACATGCATAGATACATGTACACGTTATACACACCCCACACCCCCCCAAAAAAAAAACCCAGCTTGTCACAAATGAAAAATAACAAGGGCTGCAATATTATTTAAAGAAAAAAAAGTGGTGAAAACACTTTTTTTAAAGAAAAAAAGTGGTGAGAGCATGGGCAGTGGTGTTGTGGAAATACCCAAACTGTTTGGAAACATCCAGAAATCTCCCTAAACATCTACCAGCAGCTTTCTTAACTCCAAAAGTGGGGCTGGGAATGCTTTGAGACCACATTTTCTTGAGAGATTCCTGCCAGGCAGGAAATGCTGTGAGAGTAGCATTTCTTGTGCTACTCTGCTTCCAGCCCCAGGAAATATACAGGTAAGAAGAAAAATTCAAAATAATTGAATATATACGAAACATCTACATTTGTATAAACAGAAAGCTTTGAAAGGGGGAAAAAAACCCCAGGTCTTAATTTTTTATTATTTCTTTTCCTCAAATCTCAAAAAAAAAAAATAGTCGAGGCAGTTCTTATTTTATCCAGACCAGTTCATAAATCCCAAGTCATAAATCCACATGATATCCCAGGCTGCTGGATTTTGCATTTGGAGCTCTGAAAGACTGATAGCTGGAAGATTTATAAAATCCCAGGTAGCCGGAGTGCTCCCTGTTGGCTCCACATCTGAGGGGTCCCTGTGTCCTGCTTAGCCCAGCGAGTTGCATGTATGGGATATACTGTGCTCAAGCAGCAAGCCCCTCCAGCTCCGATTTTTATCCATGACAAGGGCTAAAATTTGGTCTTTTGGGGTGGCCAGGTCCCATTTAGGGACTTTTCTGCTCAGATATGGGGACAACTGCAAGCTGGGGATGCCAGGAGCCTGCTGCTGCTTCCTGCAAAGTTATACCCTGAGTTGTGTCCTAGATGGATGATTTCACTCGGGTGGGAGACCTGACCATAAACAGCAGAATTCTTTCAGCTGAATTTTGTTCCTTGCAATGTCATTAAACAGAAGTGACTGTTCAGTAAGATCAGTCCAAGTGCAAGGTCCTGCACCTGGGTCGGGGCAACTCCAAGCACAAATTCAGGTTGGGTGGAGAATGGATGGAGAGCAGCCCTGAGGAGAAGGACTTGGGGTGCTGGGGGACGAGAAGATCAACATGAGCCGGCAACATGCGCTCACAGCCCAGAGGCCAATAACCGTGTCCTGGGCTGCACCCAGAGCAGCGTGGGCAGCAGGTCCAGGGAGGGGATTCTCTACTCTGCACTGGTGAGACCCCACCTGCTGTTGGCAGGGGGGTTGGAACTGAATGATCTTTAAGGTCCCTTCCAACTCAGACTATTCTATGGCTTTATGAACAGGGTATTTATCACTGCTAGGGCCAGAGGATGATGACACTTAGAGAGGAACAGGACCAACCCCTTAGCAAGAAAATGGGAGCTGAGATGCCTTGGACAAAATACAGGCTGCAAACAATTTAGCTGGCAAAGCAGCACGTTTGTGTTCCCCAAAGAGCGCTGAAGGATGCCGATGTGTTGGGTTTTTTTTCAATTTTTCATAGGTTCAGTGGATGTTGCCATGTGTACTGGCTCAAAAATCCCCCAAAACAGACCCTCTGAAGATGATGTGTACTATTTGTCTGCATCCATAGGATGTTGAAAACAAGCTTAAAGCCTTCCCTCCATTACTTTCCTCTATCCTTCATTGATGATCTTAGTCCAGCCTAGTATTTTTCCCCAGACTTGCAATGACAGACATTCTTAATATGCTTCTGTTGCATTAATAAAAAGATAGATATATATTAAAAACCCCTTCTTCTGCAGTTACAAGAGTTCTTTTATAGCTGTAAGGATATTAACTAACATCTTTGTTTCTGAGAAATGAAATTATTTGCTTTATATTTCAGATATTTATATTTATGGTTCTGAATCCGTTGAAGTCCACGTGGAAAATCCTTCTTCACTCTCCGGGGGCAGGATGGTGGAATCCATCTGAGCTCAGCTCTGCCTGTTTGGAGCTTTATTAGAAGCACATCATCCAGATAAATTTAGATGATTTTTATGATCTTATTGTTGTTGTTTGCTTGTATTAGTGGACATTAAAGCATTGCAAAGGTTTATGCTTCCTGCATGTTGTGAGCATCTCTGCCTTTGCCCAGCCACCTTAAGCACCGCGAGCAGCTTGGCTTGCACGCCACAGGTACAGCTGCCTGCCTCCAGCACACCTTCTCCCCATCACCGTCCCCAGCTTCATTAGAAACACTTACTCATTTAAGAGGTCAAACTAAACTAGACTCAAACAGACATTTACATGAAGACTATGTCAGACTCACAGTAGGAGAGGTTTTTCCTGGTTATTCTCAAAATCCAAAGCTTTCCCAAGCCAGGTCTCCTTCCCCTACCCAAGCAGGGCCATATCTCTTTTTAAACCTCAAACTCCCGTGGACTATATTTGTGCCATGTTTCATCTTTTCTTCCTGCTTCCTTACTCTTTATCCCTCTTTTTGTCATCCTGAGTCATCCTGAGCTGTTGAGTACAAGGCGGGGTGGCTGGGGATGGGGTTCAGAAGACCTGCCTGGACTGGCCACTGCCCAACCCACCCAGGATTGGGGCTGCACCGTTATTTAAACCAGCCTGGCTTTGTGGCTGGTTCGGACAGGCCAGGTAGCCCTGTCCTGCTGCACGAAGGCGAACTGGCTATGCTTGGCCTCTGTGGCATTTCTAGAGTCTTCGGCATTTCTAGCATCTACGTTATTTCTAGCATCTGTGGCATTTCTAGCATCATAATTTTGGGAGTACCCAAACCCCCTGACTTCATCGGTGCCATTCATCTTGAAATGCTAAGGTGGACTTTGCTGGTTACCCATCAAAGAGATTGGGGTGAAATTAATCCCCTGGTGCAGAAAAGCTACCGGACCAGTGTGAAGGGCAAACTCTCACTCGCATCCATTGATCAGCCCCTTCCACCTGCATTTCCACTCATGGTGCCTTTGGAAGCAGAAGGAGTTCTTTCTCTTTCCAAACAGAGATTTGGGATGTAGAATCAGACTAAGCATTACTTTCTTGCAATTTTAAGTGTGCAAGTCATCTTAAATTTTCCTTTTCTTAAAAGCATTCACAGAAGCTCTTTTCTTCCCCCTTTTCTTCTAATTCTGTTACCATTTCGCTAATTAAAAGTGCTGCACAAGGAGGAGTATCGAGCTATAGAAATGAAAGGTCAATATATGAACAACACTTCATTTGTAAATAATACGGCTCTGTAATCAATTATCTCATTTTCACAGAAGACATATTAATCTAAAAGCAAAGGATGGAGACATTTAGAGGATGTACAGAGGGGATCTTTAAATGTTAAACGTTCTTTAGTATGTGCTAAATAAAGGGTTTGGCGGAGTGAAAATGTAGCGCACAGCACTGACACTCCAGGGAGAGTCTTTAGGTCAAGTGATTTGTACCTTCAAAATAGTTCTCCATAGCACTGTAAAGCCTCTCTGTTGGTAGCAGTGAGATGGGTTAGTGCTATTTAGGATGATAACTGTAGCAGGGAAAATACTGAAAAAAAAAAAAAAGTCATTTGGAAAAAAATAAAAAGTGCCTATTTTAGTAGGTGAATCAGCCTCTTTGCACTGTTATTTGCTTTCCATGAGCAGTGGGAAGCCAGGTTTCCTGCTGTTCCCTCTTCATAAGGACAAGTTTCTGGACTGCAGGCTGGAGCTGAGACACACTTGTGTGAGAAGCCGGGTGGCCACGTACCCTCGGTGCCCTGAGCACAGGCAGGGAAATGCTGCTCCAGGTAACGCAGCATCCCACCAGAGCCCACGTCCAATTGCTTCCCCTTCCATGGGTCTCAGCGGGAATCCACACAAGGGTTTCAAATATAACATTTCTTGGGTGCTGGGAGATCCTGTGCATGACTTATAAACGTCATTAAGGGAAATTATAAGAAAACACATTCCCTGACCAAAAACCAGCTCAGGTTTTCCTTGCATTCCCGTCACGTGGAAAGGAGCTGGGTTGCCTTGCACGCTTGTATACCGAGTTTGACAACATCAAGACAGCAGAAAGGGCGGCACAGAATGTCATTTCATTTTCGTTTTTGCCTGTTTGCACTGGATTTGCTGAACATCAGTCCCGCACTCACCCCAGATTTCCAGCTTTAAAATTTCTATCCAACATATGTTGGGACTTAAGGGATAAAAGCAAACCCCGCTCTCCCCACCCCCTGTTCTCACCATTCCGTTGATCTCATCCCATCCTCTGCGTTGCCCTCCTCTGTCCATCGCTGGGTGGGAGGAGAGAGGAGGAGCTGGGCCAGAGGGGAGAGTCCCACCAATGCGAGCCCCGGCGCGAGGGGAGGGTCTCCTTCCCTCTGCCACAGTCCCCTCTCCCCTGCTCCCAGATCCATTGCCTAGGCCAGGAGAAGGCTAAAAAAAAGAAAAAATAATAATCCCAAAGGAAAAAAAAAGAAAAAATAGAAAATGGGAATTGTTTTCAGCAGGTTTCACAAGCCAAATCAGCTCCCTGGGGGCTGGTGAGTGCCCACCCATTGGTGAGGTTTAAGGTTAGCTCTAACATGTTACCTCACTCCCCCCTCCATGGTCTTATTTTTTCACAAAACAAAACCACACCCTTGGCACAGGATGCTTGAGCCAGGCACCATCCCAGCTCCCTCCCAGATCGCAGCAAAGAGCCAAGACCACCACCACCACCAGCGTGAAGGAGAGGAGGGAGAGGCAGGATGTAGAGGGCTTGATGGCCCTCTCTCCACTAGTAGACACCACAGGTAAATTGCCTGCAATGGTGAAATCCTCCCAAACCCCTTCATCGCCTGGCGTGGCAGGAGAGCCAGCGATGGGATTGGCACTGCCGAAGGAATGGCGGGCTGGCGAGGCGGCGAGCCAGGAGCCCCGTCTGCATCACAGCGGATATTGCGGTGAAGTGTGAAGGTATCCACTTCTTCTTTAAAAATAAAACTCAGGTTAGAAGGAAAAAAAGGAAAAATAAAAAAGACTCCCAGAGTGATTCCCAAGGTAAACCTAAATATTTCCAGGTTTGCTCACCCCGCGGGATCGGTGCGCGCTGTAGCTGCTCGACCCAGAGGGCCTTTCAAAGCGCTCCGCAAGCCTCCTTGCCAAAATAAATGTTACTTTACCATCGAGTAGGCAGAAGAATGAAAGCCGTAAGATGTGTGAGTGAGAAAAAAAGAGCCCAAACAGGAAAACCCCTTTCTTATGATTTTAAAGTCCTGGATGATCAAGGCTGTTCTGCTCACTCTGATGTAATCCGTTCGCAGATACCCAAATACACGTCCAGCCATGGAAAGTGCTCTCCCTTTGATTCCAGCAAAATCCTTTCTAATTCTCTTTAAATGTTTCAGGGCTTTTTGAAATGATTGCTATCAATGCCAACCAAATGCTTTAGATGTCTCTCTTTTTTTTTTCTTTTCTTTTTTTTATGCCTGTCTTTAAATACTTGCCTTATTTTTATGCAGCCCAGTTACCGCTGTACATGGAAAAAGTATCTAGAAAAAGAGATCTGGTTTGCTTTAGCCTTTATACCACATAGAGTCAGACACTTTAACCTGCTTTATATTTGCTTACTTGCTTTAATACGATTTCTGTAACCTCTATACTTTCTTTTTTTCCATATAACTTATTAAATATTTATAATACAGTAGCCCATAGACATCACACAGCTCAGACTTTTATTACTCTAAGCTTGCCATAGCTATCTAGTAAATCACAAGTCACGTTCCCCCTAAAAGTTAAAAACCAGGATTGTTCAGGTGAGCTTGGACCAAGTTTGTGAGGGACTGGCTTAAAAAAAGCCAAGCTGGTTAAAACAATAGACCTGTTTAACTGGAAAATACTAGATCCCCCAAGACAGCAGATCTGCAGCATTTACCATGGGTAGGAAGTGCTGGATGGTCTGGTATTCTCTCTGTGCTCTTCAGTTGCTCTGAAGTGGGTACATGACCATCTTTCAGAACAGTTTTTCATTGCTGTGATGCCTCTTCCAGTCCAGCTTTAAATAGGTCATGAGATGAGATCTTCAAGTCTTCTCCAAATCCATTAGATTAAAGGAAAGCAAGATTTGGGGCAGCTTTTCAGGCTTTGGAGTATTCTATTCTTCTTTATTTTTTCAATTTTTAGTTTTTGTTGGTTTTTTTTCCCCTGAACCAGTAGGGTTGGGACTCTTTTACATTTTCCTGGAAATTGTTTTTCTCCCTTAATTTCAAGATGCCAGGAGCAGAATCTAGAAGAAAAAACACCAGTAGACATGTGACTCCTAAGATGCCTGCAATGTAGTTGGATGTTTCCCCTTGCAGGTAGCCATAAAATTTTACAGGTAAGTAAAACACTGAGCAAGCAGATAATTATTATTTTTTTTTCCCCAGCTGTTTTATTCAATGCCTTTTGGATCTCAGCAGCTTTCATTGCAAGCCAATTCTGCTTCTTCACGCTGTACACTGTTCAAACAAATGGTGTCCTAAAGAGGACTGAGGGGATGAAGACTCTTCATACCATGCCCCACCACCATGCCTGTGGAGGGGGACAAAAGCAATATGACCCAGTGCAGAAGACAAGGGCTGTGAGTGCTGGTGACCCCACCCATGCCAAGGCACAGCCAAGAGATCCTGCAGCAGTGATAATGATGCTGCTGTTTCTTCCATGGCCGCGTCTCTGTGTCCATCCCTTTGCAGAGCCATGGCTGTGAACCATTTCTCCCCACCATGAACCCCCACCCCCCACCGTGGCTCCAGTCCCGCATACACCTCATCCTGGCATGATGTGGAACTAAAACCTCACTCCCCAACTGAGTCCATCTCACCTTGGTGGGGCTGCCTCAAGCAAAGGTGACCTCTCCAGCACCTGAGCTCTTCTGTCCTCAGGCAGGTTTGCTCAGATGTGCGCTGGGTTCCCAGCTCTGGTCAAGATTAGAAAGAAAAACCTCTTCCAAGCTTCCTTCCCAACAGGATCATTTTTGCAGCTAACGTTCCTTCATGCATCATCTGTTATGCCGTCATTAAAGCACAGCTTGCCAACAACTGGGGGAGAAATATGTTCCCCACACTGCGACACTTCCTCTGCCCGCCTTGGGAGCAGGAACCAGGCGGCTGGGGCTGAGGGTGGTTGCCTCTCACCCGCCTTCCTCCAGATCAACTTTCCCTGTAGAATGAAAAATGGTCCTTTGTGTTTCATCAGACCATAAAAACCCTGTTTGAAAACTTTTCAAGCCTTTTCCAAGTTGGAATTGCCTTGAAAGACTTCAGACCACATTGCCATATGGTTCGGTGGCATCTGGTTTGATGCACGCTACGCTGCTGCTCCCCTTCCATGTCGGGACCAGCCATGCTGCAGGGATGTACCCGCTATAGGATGCTCCTCAACATCTCCTTGCACTTTCTCCAGCTCAGTGCTGCAGCTTTCTCCAGTCGTTGGCCGTGGTTACCCTCCCAACAAGCTGATGGATACTGCCTGCACCTCTAGGTACAGGCAGATCAGTACCTGCAGAAACAAGTGTCCTCTCCCCCACCCCAACACACACACACACACACACACTTGTTTTTTCCTCCTTGTCCAAAAACTTCCACAGGAGGCATTTAAAAGCTGGAAAGTTTTGCTTCATTTCTTTGTTGTGAACCAAAACTTTTTGGATATTTTATTTTTTCCTCCTCTTTCTTCTCGCTCTCAACACCACTTGGAGTGCACTGGAATGAGCGACATTCTTGGGGGCTTTTTTAACTTCTTTTATCTTTTAAACTCCTGTTCCTTTCCTTCTCCATTCTCCATCTTTTCCCTAGCTCCCTTAATTTTACCCTGCCTTTCCCATTCTGGAAAAACCATGTATGAAACTCTGTAATTGCCTCTCTGCGTGGTTTCAAAAATAAAACCAAGACTAATTGAAAAAGATGAGGAAACACACTATTTGGGAGGAAGGTGGGAGGAATTATTCTTTTTCCTTTTTCCCCTCTTGCAAATTCTTGTTTAGGGTTGGGTTGGGTTGTTTTTTGTTTATTTTTTTAGCTTCCCCAGTTAGTTTTCAGAGTTAACGCTGGTATTTAAAGACCTTGAGCTGTCTGTCCAAGGTGTGCCTGCTCCAGTTCCATGATTCAGGCTGCAAAGCACTGGGGCTCCATGGCACTGATGTCCTCCAGCACCACGGCTGGCATGAAAGCCCATGTCATGATGACTCCTCCGTGGACCAGGCAACACCAAAGTGCCAGTACACATAGACACAGACAAACCACATGTTAAATATCTCCATCTGTCCTCAGTTTTTGCATTTCATCTGCTACAGGTGTCCAAGCAGGGGTAAGTTTTGAAGCTGGGATTTAAAGAGCAGAAAAGCAATAGCTTCATAGATCCGGCTGGCAACGGGCAGCAGCGATGGCTTTTGCTCAGGAGCTGCAGAAGTGCTTGAAGGAAAGACCACCCAGATTCAGGGTCAGGCCCATTCCCTAGCTAGCAATCCCAGACCATCTCAAAACCAAAACTACAATCCTGGAAGAGAGAGAGCCAGAGCGAGCCCAGCCAACCTTCATTTATATACTGAACATG
>NW_010289488.1:0-4148 GCF_000700745.2 Antrostomus carolinensis
AAGCCTGTCGCGCTGCCGGGGGCTGTTGTGGCCACGTCAGAGTGACTTGGGCACTTTGGCTTAGCCAGGCAACCACATGCCTGTCACTGCACACAGGTAAAGCTCTTCAGCCGGTGGGTTTGTGCCTACAGCAGTGATGTGAACCCTCTCTACTTGGTTTTTTTTTCTCTCCAGGACACGTGATTCCTCCAGAAAACATTCTGCCCATAATCCTCTGTAGTGGTCCTTCCAGCCAGCAGCTGGAATTCACCTACCAGACCAGAGACCTGCCCCAGATGGTCAGTTTTCCCTTTGTCCCTGTCCTTGGTATCTCTTTTTTTGCTTCACGTGCTTGTTTTCCATAGGACAGTGTGGGCTGGTGGCAAAGGAAATCCATCGGATTTGGGGCAGGTGTGTTGTGCAGGAATTAGGAATGAAAATCGGTGTATTGGGGGTTTTAGAGGTAGGTTTGGAGAGGAGGAACACTCTCAACTCCTGTGTGGCTGTACTGAGCTCCTGCATTTGTGTCCTGGGCATCAGGAGAGATTTCTGACTGTGCTTTGAAGATCTCAGGGGGTGAGGAATATTGCAGTGGATCAGCTCCATGGGCATTGGGCTCTGCCAAGGGGCTGTTCCATCTCCTGTCCCCCATGGGCAGGAGATCCATGAGGGGCTCTTCCTCTCTTGCTCTCTCTGGCTTTGGCTCGGGCTCTGGCTCTCCCGGGATTGCGGTTTCGGGTCGGGATTGTGGCTCCTGCGGGATCGTGATCTGGGAACGGGCCGGGCTTGGTCGGCGGGTGGTGAGCAATGGCACTGGCATTAGCTGGAGTTCCTGTCAGCTTCAAGATGCTCTTGTCTGTCTTGCAGATGGATGAGACGGGTCGAATCCTTTCCAACCTGTGCAACGTGGTCCCGGGGGGTGTGGTGTGCTTCTTCCCCTCCTACGAATACGAGAAGCAGGTGTATGCACACTGGGAGAAGACGGGGCTGCTCGCTCGCCTGGCAACGAAGAAGAAGGTGATTCTGCAGCTGGTACTTTAAATGGAAGTTTCAAAAATCAAACAATTATCTGTGCATTACAGGCCTCTCTCGCTGGGTTGTTCTCATCCCCTGCACAGCAGAGCAGAGCGGATGTTTATCTCGCCAATCCCCCCAGTAATGAATAAACGAGACTTCCCGGGTGGCTGATCACTGAGCTGGGATCTAAATTAGATTAAATGCAGCTCTAGATTCTTTAAGTGAACAGTCTGTGTAGTGGCCATGGGGCGAGACAGTCCTGGCTTTTCCATAACCAGCGAGCTGCTTCTCCTGCGCCTGGGGGGCTGTTCAGGTTGAGCTCTTGCAAAGAATTTGTTCTTCCCAGGCTCAGCTTTGTGTCCTGTGAACACGGAGCAGCAGAACTCAGGGCCAGGCAGAGTGGGACCAGACTGCAGTTCACAGGAGAAGTGCTGGTGTTTTCCTGGTAGAAATGCAGAGATGAGAACTGTCAGACTCCAGAGTGGTGACTCCTGTTGAAGGAGTGATGAGATCACTGCAAATGGGAAATCTTCACAGTGTGTGCTGGTTCCACTCCTCTGGCTGCAGCCAGACCCAGTCTGCTCTCTCACTCCCCCACTCCTAGGGAACAGGGGAGAGAACTGGAAGGAAAGGGGCTTTGTGCCACCATCAGGCAGCTTGCTTTGCCCTTCAGCTCTGATTTGTTCTTCTTTGGCCTTTGCAGTCTCCGGCAAATCGGACACGCGTTAGCAAAGCGATTTGGTACGAGAGCAGCCAGCGTGACTGTCGGCTGCCCACACACGAGATCGTATCAGAGCAGAGGAAGGTGAAAGTCTTCCCTGAGGTGGCTGTAGTGAGATCACACTGAGATCATAGACAAATTCCGCAGGGAAAATGAATTTAAATCAGTTTAAATAGTTACTGTTTCATAAGTTGAGTAGTTTTGGCTTTGTATTTGTTATTTTTCTACTGAAAGACTGATTCTGGCTGGTCAAATTTCTTTCTAACCAAGAGGAAACCCATCCTGTAGGTTTTTTTATTGTCACAGAGAAGACAGATGTTGCACCTCTTGTTTACTGGGAAAACAACTGGTGATTTAGGCCAAGGTGCAGCATCTGTCAAAATGCAGCTTAATTATCTGCAGGGGCTTTCAGTAACTAATTAGGAATGCTAGAATAACACAAAGAAATAATACTTTATGTGTACTTCTCATAGAAAATTAATTTAATCACTGGACAGGGGAAGCTATTACTCGGAATTAATTGGTGATTTGAATTGATTGGTCCTGTCACTGTCCTTGAAGATCTTGCAGCTGGAGGACCTCCTCACCCTGCTGGTCTTTATTCGTGGGTGGAAAAGGTCCACGTTGCTTTCCTGCCTTTCCACTCTCAGATGAATTGGAAGTTCTTGAAGAATCAGACAAATCTGACAGGGAATGTTGGAGGGGCAGGAGCAGCTGCTGCTGCCTCCAGAGCCCCGTTGAAAAGCGCTGCAGTGAGCACACAGCGCGTTTCCAGGGTGGAGAGGAAAAGTGATGCTTAAATTGGTTTTCCGGGCAATTTGCCCTTCCCTGATTTTAGTTCCACGTGCTGTTTAACGGTACGGGAGTAAAATGATTTGCTTTCTTTAAACTCTTTGCTTCCTGTCGCTGTGACTGATGTGCTGCCTGTGACAGATCTTTCAGGAGCCCAAGAAAGCCAACCAGGTGGAGCAGGTGCTAGTGGAATACGCCAAGTGCATCAAGGTGAGCTGAGCTGAGCTGAGCTGTTGGGAGTGCGGTGTCCCAGCTGCGAACGGGAGCGCTGCTCGAGGGTCACTGCAGCTTTTAACAAGGAAAGAGAGCTCTAGCCCAGGGGTGGGAGTGTTTCTGAAGCACAGAAATCTTCCCGGCTCTGGTTTTAAGTTGCTGGTCCTTTTCCTGCAGCGCTGCAGCCAGGCAGGAGGACAGATGACAGGGGCCCTGCTGCTTTCTGTGGTTGGAGGCAAAATGAGCGAAGGGATCAACTTCTCCGACGAGCTGGGAAGGTAAGGTGGCTGCTTCTGTGACAGTGAGCACAGGGCTTGCGCTGTGGAGACTCCAAGCAGGGTGGACACGTCAGTACTTGCATGGATAGAGGATCCTGAGGAGCACAAGGCTTGGGCTGGTGCTTAAACCAGTGGGACTAAGTCTGCTGTGTGGTGTAAAACCTGCTGGCCCAGAGTACTTCCCATGGAAGTGATGCAGTTGGGCTGGCTGTGCTGGATAATCCCTTGTTCTGGCACCACAAATCCTCCTGCAGCTTTCTGTTCAGAATGGAATAGGGTAGGACGAGAGGAAATGGGCTCCAGTTGTGGCCAGGGCAGTTGAGATGGGATGTGAGGAAGAATTTCTTTGCTGCAAGGGTTCTGAGGCATTGGAAGGGGTTGCCCAGGGCAGTGGTGGAGTCCCCATCCCTGGAGGGATTTCAGAGTGGTGTAGACACAGTGCTGAGGGACATGGGTTAGTCGGGGACTGGTCAGTGTTGGGTTCATGGTTGGACTCGATGATCTTAGAGCTCTTCTCCAGTCTAGACAGTGCTGGGGTTCTGTTCTTGTCAGACTGCTCTGCTTTATTGCTGCCTTTGGTTTTCAGGGCTGGCTGTTTTTCAGGGGTGCTGCGACCAGTAATTTCTCAATCTGTTGGCAAAGTGCTCTAGGATGAGCCATTAAGGATGATGCAGTCCTCCTTCCCTTGCAGGTGTGTGGTTATGGTGGGAATGCCTTACCCCAACATTAAATCTCCAGAGCTCCAGGAAAAAATGACTTGGCTGGACAAAACCATGGTAAGGGCGACACTTACACCTCTGCCTCTTCCACTTGAGCTTTTCAGTATTAATTCTCCTCCCAGCACACCACTCCCAGGGCTGCCTTCAACATTTATTTTTTTTTTTCTTGGAGCTTGTCCTCATTTCCGAGCCTGTGGTACCGAAAGCACAGTGTTCCCAGAGAGCCTGGGGCCAGACTCTTCTCAGTGGTGCCCAGTGACAGGACAAGGGGCAATGGGCACAAACTGGAACACCAGAAGTTCCAGACAAACTGAAGGAGAAACTTCTTTCCTGTGAGGGTGCCGGAGCCCTGGGACAGGCTGCCCAGAGAGGGTGTGGAGTCTCCATCTCTGGAGATGTTCAAACCCACCTGGGCACTCTCCTGTGCAG
>NW_010289488.1:4160-8680 GCF_000700745.2 Antrostomus carolinensis
TAGGGAACCTGCTTTGGCAGGGGGGTTGGACTGGATGATCTCCTGAGGTCCCTTCCAACCCCACCAGTCTGGGATTCTCCATGCTGCACCTCTACAGGTGTCCCTCAACACTGGGAAGCAGCTCAGTGAAGGGAAACTCCATTGGGGCTCCCCCGGGAACACTGAGTTCCAAGAGGAACAAAGTCCCTTCACCCCAGAGGTGGTGTCAGGATGGTGGAAGCCATTTGCCAGGATCACTTCTCTTGGCTCACTTCTACTGGGACAAGTTTTGTGCCTTCAGGAGGGCCTTGGGCTGGCTCTTTGTGAACACTCAGTGACTGCAGCCTTTCTTCTGTCCCTCCTTCCTCTCAGCGTGGGGTCTGCTTGGCCACCCGCTCACTCTGGAAGGGTAAAAGCATTTGCCTCACTTTGTCACTAAGACTCTTTAGTTTGATTTACATCTGTCTCATGTTCAGTCTTGTCTGTTTCTCTTTTCCAGCCCAGAGCTGCTGGCCAGGCACCGAGCAGAGTGCTGATTGAAAACCTGTGCATGAAGGCAGTAAACCAGTCGATAGGTAACTCATCCTTCCTTGGACAGGCTGGGGGAGACGAAATGTCACTGCCCTGAAGTGGGAGGGTGGGAAAATGGCCACATTACCCATCAGTCTAAGTACAGGTGACAGGAACACGAGCGTCCTTGCCTGAGAACAAGCACTTCACTGGGCTGTTGTGCTGTGGTTGTACCCCCCATACAGGGAGAGCCATTCGCCATCAGAAGGACTTTGCAAGCATCCTGCTCCTGGACCACAGGTACGCGCGCCCTGCCACCTTCAACAAGCTGCCGCAGTGGATCAGGGAGAGAAC
Organism: Antrostomus carolinensis; assembly: GCF_000700745.2. Classification (NCBI taxonomy): domain Eukaryota; kingdom Metazoa; phylum Chordata; class Aves; order Caprimulgiformes; family Caprimulgidae; genus Antrostomus; species Antrostomus carolinensis. The sequence goes on from NW_010289488.1 coordinate 5,004, forward strand.
CCGGGTGAAACCTGCCTTTGGATCAGCCTTTGCCGAGTTAACCAAGGTCAGAATTGATATGTACTGCTACCAAACCTGTTGTGAACTGTACTCCTCTGTGCTGTCCTCAAACCTGCACTTCAGAGTGAGGCCAGGGACAAACTGCCTGGTTTTTGTGTGTTCCCAGTTCCATCGAGGGATGGAGAAGGCGGACGCTTTGTGATGCGGACCAGAGAACAGCTCTGTGAGCTCCATCTCTGAAGAACACCTGAAGCAACACTAGTTCCTGCTTTTCTGTACCAAGGAGTTTGTGAATCTCTACCTTCTGCCTCCTTTGTGGATGCCTGCTGTTCCGTATCTGAGTGCCATGATGGTGAGACAGCCTTCAGCACTGTAACCAGGAGGAAAACTAACTGTAGGTCTGAGGCAGGTGAAGGGAGTAGTGGCAGCTCGGATTTGTTTACAGCTGTTAAAGTTTTATTTAAATTGATTAAATATTTTCAACCCAAACACTTAAGTACAAGGAGTATTTTGACTGAACACATCTGCCTTTTCCCATCAACCACTGAGTGTAGGGGGTTTGATGAGCAATGAAAACACAGAGCTTTTCACCAGAATTGTAAACTGCTGGGCCATTAGTTTGTGTCACGTTGGAACTGCACAGTCAGACTCTGGGCAGCTATGGAGAACATCTCTTATCCCCTTCTTTCTGCCTTGCTTCGAGCTGTCAATAGATTCAGGGAGCAGTTCACAGAACCCCAGCATTGTTTCAATTGGAAAAGACCTTTAAGATCATGGAGTCCAACCATGAACCCAACACTGAGAAGTCCCTGACTAACCCTCAAGGCTCTTCCTAATGAAGAAAGCACTTATAATTAGACACAGAGCTGGTACCCGCTCCCTGTATGTTAATTAGCCCCACAGGGACAGAAACAGCTGCTCCTGAGACACCGCAGTGGTAGGTCTCCAGCCCCAGTTCCCTCAGCTGTGAACTCATCACACTTGTGTTCAAGGCCCAAGTCTGGGCCTGGGGAAGGGACAGCTGGGCTTTCCTGTAACACACTCCTAATTGAGCATGCTTCCCACTTAGCAAAGCAAAGGCTGCAAGGACCTGCTTCCTTCAACTTTATTGACATTTCTCAGGCAGGAACAGGTGGAGAAAGAAACCAGGGACACATAAGCTCATTTTCTCTTCCATCAAGCAACCAGGAGCTGCAGCAAGCAAGCAGCAAGGAGCCAGGTGAGGCAGGGACTGTGTGCCTGCAAGAGCTGCTTTTGCAGTCATCACCAGTCGCATTAGGAAAGACCCAGGGTCCTTTAAATCAGGAACCAGGCTAGTTCTGATCCTCTGAGCCCAGGCTGCCTCCCTGCCCACCAGCTAAGGCAGGATTTACTGAGCCAGCATCAGCCACAGCAGCATTGGAGATGGAATGTAGTATTTGGGGTGGAGAAGAGCAGATGGCAGAAGAAAAAACCCCTCATTGATAACTGTACTCTCAGCAGGCATTACCTCCTGTTGCTTCTGTTCCTGTTCAAAAAGAAACGACAGGGCAGGGTCCCCCTGCCATGCCAGTGCCCGCCCTCCAGGAGGTACTTCCACAGGCTGGCATCTCTCAAAGGTGCTTAGTTGAAGAGTCCTGGGAGTCACACTGACCCCATCTATGACTCCCAGTCATCCTCATCCTCCTCACCTGCGGGCTGCTGGGGGGGTGGGAGGGGTGGTATCGAGTCTGACATACGAGCAAAGGCACCAGCAGGACTTCCAGGAGCATCAGGATTTCCAGAGGTTCCAGGCCCTTTCCCTGAAATACCTGTGAGGGAAGGAAAAACAGCAGTGAGTGACATCTGGGGACCAGAGGACACAGAGCTCAGCAAAAGGGAGGGAGAAAAACCACATCTTGTACCACTGCTCCCACCACCCAGGTGACCCAGGTAAGCAGACTGGCCAACACCACCCACTGAAACACTTGAAGGACTCACTGAACTGAGGCTCCACCTGAGCACACCCACACCCTCCTCTGCCCGGTGCCAGGCGCTGAGGAGTGTCACTGGCCCTAAATGCCCCAGGTACCTGCCAAGGCCTCGGGGCAACTCAAGTGCCCCCACGGCAAAGGGCTCAGCTGTCCCAGCAATGAGTTAAAAAAGCCACCGCTGTCCTTCCCTCCCAGGCAGCTTTCAGAGTCCATCCCCTGCCTTGGACACACAACCTCCTCCAGTGCCTCCAGCTGGACTTGAGGTGGAGATTGCCCTGCTCCCCCTCTGTAAAGACCCTCCCAGCCATGCTGGGGCACGTTCACGGGGTCTCTGTTCCTGTTTCTAGGGCTGTGACTGACACAGCTGAGGTGCCAGAAAGGGCTCTCCCTCTTTCCTAGGGGGGGAAGGAGCAGCCCACCCTGCAGGACGGTACCTTTGCGCCTCAGCACCAGCTTGTTGAAGAGGTCTGACATCAAATCTCCACCTTGTCCCGTAGCTCTCACTGAAACAGAGCAAAAACCCCACAAGTCAGAGCACAAGAAGCATCAGTCTGAACTTAGCTCTACAGCAAAAGCATGCTCCTGCAGCACTGCCTCAGGCTAAAGAAAAAACCCAAACCCCAAACCTCTAATCCTGTGTCCCTCCCATAATCTCTCCCACTATAGTCCAGTTGCAGGTCTGGAAAACACCAGCAAACAACACCATCTAAGGAAATCCAAGAGTGGAGTTCTTTGAGGGACAAAAGGGGCTGGGCATTTGCAGTCTCATTCTGCCAAACCAGCTCCATCAATACCCTCCCCAGCTCCCCAAACCAACCTGCTCAAACTGGCCCTGCCCCTCTGCACCTCGGGGCTTCCTTTGTGTGTCTGTCCCCGTGCAGCACCTAGGAAACTTTTACACGTGCCCCGAGACAGAGCAGGTCTCCAAAGAACACAAATGTCCTTCTGGCAGATGGGGTTCAGCAAGTTCACAGAGCTTTGGCTGAATGGTCTCTTCAACCAAGGACCAAGGGACAGGACAAGAGGAAATGGGCTCCAGTTGTGGCCAGGGCAGTTGAGATGGGATGTGAGGAAGAATTTCTTTGCTGAAAGGATTCTCAGGCATTGGAAGGGGTTGCCCAGGGCAGAGGTGGAGTCCCCATCCCTGGAGGGACTGAAGGGACTTGGTGATCTTAAAGGTCTTTTCCAATTCAGGCAGTTCTGGGATTCTGTGATGGGCAACACTTGAGACCTACACCAGCCTGTGAGGAGACACAAGGCCTTTCCCCTCTGTATGTTCACTGTGCTCCTGCCTTGCCTGTCCCCCCTCAGACCTCCAGCTCCCCAGCCTGGCACAGAAATCGAGGAAGATCAGTTGTGATGAAAAGCCTCAGTACCTTGTTCTTGTTCCTTCTGCTTCTTCTTCTCCAGCTTCCTCTCCTTGACACTGCGGAGGTTGGCCTTCCCGATGCCACCGGCCTGGCGGATGGACTCCAGGAGACTGGCACGCCCAGTGGAGGGGTTCACCACCTCCTTCGGGGCTCCCTGGACAGAAGCTGTAGGGACAGGAAGGAGAAACAGCACAAGGTCAGTGCACCAGCTACAGACCCAGCCAAACTCCCATGGAAAGGGCTGCTCTGATACCCCACCAGCTCCAGCCTGGGGTGGTGGGCCTGGCCCAGACACCTCTCAGTGATGGGCTTACGCTCAGCCCAGCCAGCAGCAGCCCTGCCAAGGAGAAACAGA
>NW_010289488.1:8803-13494 GCF_000700745.2 Antrostomus carolinensis
TCGGCTGGGGAAGCTGTGAAGATGCCCAGCCCTTACCTGCGGGCACAGCGTTGGTGGTCTCCTCGCTCGCTGTCCGGGTGGGCTCAGAGGGGGCTGTGGGCTGGGGCAGGGGAGGTGGAGGAGGCACAGAAGTTGGCATAACAGGAGGCGGCGGGGGAGGTGGTGGTGGAGGCGGCGGCAATAACTCAGCATCCTGAAGGTCTGAGAAACAAAAGAAGTTACATCTAAAGAGTCCCAGAGGACACCACGCTGAGAGCTTCAGCTCAGAGCTTTGCACACTTCAGCAGCACCAGATCAGTCCTCAGCACAGCACTCCCACCTTGTGCAGCATCTCCTAAGGGTTTGAGATGCCCCTACTCTGCCCTCCCCAGCTCACCCAAGGGCATCCCACCAGGCTGCTGCAAGGCCAGTCCCTGCTCACTGCACTCCCTGAGCGGAGGTGAGGGACCCAGAGTCTGGCCAGAACTTGAGCAGGTTGCAGTTTTGACTCAGGCCCCAGCAAAAGCTAGAAATGTCTCCAACATCCATCTTGAAATCTCCACCAAGGGAGTTTCTGCCTCGTCTCCACCTTCTAGCAATCCCTGCCTTCCTCCTTCACAGGCTCCTGGGAGCAGGGACTGGAAATACCTGGTTGCAAAGGCTCCACTGACTCGGTGTTGAAGGTGGGCAGCTCTGGAATAGCACTGCTAGGGGCAGAGGGTGCGATGCCAGGGCCCAGATCAGCGCTGTACATGAGATCTGCAGCAATGCCAGGCAGGTCCGGCAGGTAGGACGGCACGTCGATCTCGGGGACCTGGCCCAGATCTGGTACATAGAAGTAATTTTCAGCTACCTAAAAAACCCAGAAGAAAAAGATAAGGCAGTGACTATGCACGTGCTTTTCCTTGCAGCAAGAAGGGGAAGTGCAGGGAACAGCCTGGGTGTGCTGGGTACAGCGGCGCTCATCAGCTACCCCCACAATTCACAAAGTCCCAGCATGGCCTGGATTGGAAAAGCCCTTTCAGATCATGGAGTCCAACCATGAACCCAACACTGACAAGTCCCCGACTAACCCATGTCCCTCAGCACTGTGTCTACACCACTCTGAAATCCCTCCAGGGATGGGGACTCCACCACTGCCCTGGGCAACCCCTTCCAATGCCTCAGAACCCTTGCAGCAAAGAAATTCTTCCTCACATCCCATCTCAACTGCCCTGGCCACAACTGGAGCCCATTTCCTCTTGTCCTGTCCCTTGTTCCTTGGTTGAACAGACCCACCCCCACCTCTCTCCACCCTCCTTGCAGGGACTTGCACAGAGCCACAAGGTCTCCCCTCAGCCTCATTTCCCCAGCCCCCAACCACACATTCAACCACACACCAGCAAAGCTCCAGGTAAGGCCACTATGATGCATCAGGTACACGATCAGGCCTGTGTTGGGCCAGCTGGGTTGCTGCGCTGTCTGCCCCACGTCCACACCAAGCACAAACCCTCCGCTCAGGCTGGCTGGCCCTTCTGTCTGCATCACCAGGTGCCCCTTCCCAAGGGATTAGACCTCCTCCCAAGCATCTTCTAGCAGTGGCACCTCATCCTCAGACCTCACATGAGGCTCAGGAGTTAGCATAAGGGGGATGATCAAGTGATGGAGCCTCCAAATTCCTCTAGAACCCTGAGATGAATCGAAATCATGTTCCTCTTCCCACACCACTCAGCAAAGGCTTGAGCAGAGAGAAACACCTGCCAAGTCTGAAGGCTTTGTCTCGCTCATCGAGCCCACACCAAGACTTCAAGCACAGATAAGGACAAGGTCCTTCTGACAAGTGAGATACTCTGCAGCCCCACGAGGGGCCATTCTCCTACCTGTTCTCCACTTGGCAGAAGCCCTCTCATCTCAGAGAGCTGAGCACAACCATAATCCTCTGAAGGGGAAGCAGCTGCATCCCCACAGCTGCATCTCACCTGTCGGTCCAGCTGTCCCCTTTTGGTGATGGAGAGAGGAGCATCAAAGAGCTTCTCTTCTGTCTCTGTTTCCAGAGCCACATGGGTCTTGGTCACTGCTCCAGCCAGAGGATCCAAGAAAACATACTTCTTGTACCTAAGGGTAGAGGACAAATATTTCAGTGATGCCACCTTGAGAGCCAAGGCCACAAGAAACAGCGTACCCAAGAAGGCCTTGGAGGTGGAGATCTCCTGACTCACAAAGGTGGAACACGTTGGGCCTTCCAGTTTCCTTCTTTCAGCCCCGTTTTCCTGCCTCACCCTTCCGCAGCCCAGAGGTGATCAGCTCCTCGCCCCACTGCACTGCCATCATTATCAAGCTCTCCCCTTCCCACCACCTGGCCTGAAACCATCTGACAGCCTCCAGCAGGACACCAGTCTCCTGGTGACTCATCACTCAAGGTCCAGGAGTAAAGACAAAGCAGGAAAATTATGGCTCAGGAGAAGAAAGAGGAGGTCCAGCAGCTGAAAGCTCAAGAAGGGTTTAAAGCTCTTCAATATGAGCAGAAGGAGGAACCATGAGGCAAAAAGCCCAACAGGAAAGGGACATGCAGTGAGGGAGACAGTGGTGACATTAAAGCAACGAGAGGAGTGAGGAATCGCCAGGAGAAGGAGCAGTACCTTGGCTGGCACATGGGGCAGGAGTGACAGCACCTCTCAAGGCTGGAGAGAAATTACAAGGGGATGACAGAAAAAAATAAGCCAGTGAAGTGCAAAACTGGGTTGAAAGCAGGTCAGCAGAAGATCAGGGGCAGACAAAACAACTCCTTCCACCCAAGGGGAAGAGTGGGAAAGAAAGGGGTTGCTAGCTGGAAGCCAACAGAGAGGTACCAAACCCTGTCCTATCAGGAGCTTGGTATGGAAGACCCCCAGGAAAGCAAGGAGTTAATGGTGCCCTGGGGAAGGGAAAGCTCCTCGGAGGACAAGCAGGGACTTGGGAGCAGCATGATGCTGCTCCAGCTCTCACAAGTTCTCGGTGGTATTGAAGAGCAGCAGGGAGCTGAGGGAGCTGATGTTCCTGGGGAGGCTGCCAAGGCCTTCTTCTGCATCATCCTCCTGGTGAATTTTGGTGCTCAAGCACACAGGGAAGTACTTGAGCTTCTCCTGCAAGAAGACAGATAACAGGTGGTCAGATGCTCAAACCAAAGCTGCTGAGACAGCTCTCCCCAGCCACCACAACCCAGGCCACTGGATCCACTGCATGGTCTGGGAAGCCTCCTGCTCCCTCTCCACCTCCCTTTGAGCAAGGAAGCACATGGACAACATTGTGACCCCACGCTGATGACAAATCTCAGCAGATCAGACTGATGGCACGTGCCTTTGGTGCTGTGGATGTGTCACACTGAACGGGTGTTGAGGTGGCAAGGATCCACCAGTATAAAACAACCACTCAGGCTCTACGGCCAGAGGCAGGGATCAAGCACCACGGTCTAAAAGGCATTTGTTGCAGCATCTCCAACTAACAGACATCTTCATGCAGGCAGAGTCACAGAATCAGTGGCTGGAAAATGCCTTTAAGATCATTGAGTCCAACCATAAACCCAACACTGCCAATTCCACCTCTAACCCACGTCCCTCAGCACCTCGTCTGCCCGTCTGTTAAATCCCACCAGGGAAGGTGACTCCACCACCTCCCTGGGCAGCCTGTTCCAGTGCCTGACAGCCCTTTGGGAGAAGAAGTTTTTCCTCAGATCCAACCTAAACCTCCCCTGGTGCAACTTGAGGCCATTTTCCTCTCATTCTATCACTAGTTACTTGGGAGAAGAGACTGACCCCCAACTTTCTCCACCCTCCTTGCAGGGACTTGGACAGAGCCAGAAGGTCTCCCCTCAGCCTCCTTTTCTCCAGGCTCCACAACCCCAGTTCCCTCAGCTGCTCCCCATAAAACTCCCCCCAAACATCTCCATCACCTCCCCTCTGCTGCCTTCAGTTGATGTTTTAAGAGATGTGATCCCACTGGTGGGGTACATGGGGAAGGCAAAGAAAAGAGGTGAGGAGAAACCAGAGTGTCTGTCTGCACGAGGCAGGGGACCAGGCAGCAGGGAGTGCGCAGGGTGGAACGTGTGCCAGATGGTTTCAAAGAGCCCGAGGGATCTGCTGGAGTTTTCAACTCTAATGAACTGAAATCTCCTCTCTCTCTCTCTCTCTCGGTTCTAAAACTTCACGTGCAATAACCAGAGCTCCCTTTAGAAAAGGACTTATTCCATCTGAACTGCTTGACTTTTACAGAGCAGAGGCGTTGCCGTCCCAGATCAGAGCGGTGTTTCAGCCGGCGTGACGGCACCCGCGGCCACGTGCTCGGGAGGGAGAAGCCCAGTGCCCACAGCAAACTTTGCTGTAGAGGTTCCTGAACCCACAGACAGCCCAGGGCTGGTTCCCTGAACCCAACCTCCATCCCAGACTGTTCCTCACCACCCTTCCTCAGCCCCTTCACAACTCCTGTGCTTTCTGCACAAACTAGGACAAGCAGCAGCTCGGCAGCTGCGAGGTGGGAAGTGCTGATACCAGGAGAAACCAGCCTGTCCCATTCAATCACTGGCCAAGCTCTTGTGATTTCCTTCTGTCACCAGAAGATGACTGCTTCAAATACCGTAGGTAGCATCCTCCTGCCTCACCACTCCCAGCAGCCCTGCTCTGTCCCATTCTCCCAGTCCTTCTTCCCATTCTGTCCTTGCATGAGGGAAATGGAGACCACCGTGGGTTCCGTATCTCAGT
>NW_010289488.1:13633-16686 GCF_000700745.2 Antrostomus carolinensis
GAAATCCTGGGAATTGGCTTAGTCACAGCCCACTTAATCCACTAAGAGCTGTATCATGCTCTGAGTCTATAAAACGTTCTAAGAAAAGACCTGGGAGGTTTTGATTTAATTTTTTTTTCCCCTCTGAAAAATAACAAGTTTCAACTTGTGAAAAATAAACATCTCGGATTTTTACAGCAGCAAGTAGGCAAAAATATATAAATTGTTATTTAGAGGCTGCAGAAGCAGGGATTCAAAAATAAAGGTTCTTTTGATCATTAATATTCATTTCCCAATGTTTAATTTTTTAAGCATGAGGGAGTACTGATGTTTTTGCTAGAACTGCTCACACACACTTAGCCCTCAAGTCATCTATATATATATATTTATTTTTTTTAAATTCTCTCTTTGTAGATTTCAATTAGCACTGGAAGACTGTGCGAGCCTCTCTTTGCTTGCTCATTTCAAGGCCTGTTCTCCTCCTCCTTACCTGCAGAGCTTTCTCATCCAACATTCGGTGTTTGCTCTGAATCTTGTGTCTTGGCCATTTCTGTTTAGCTGGGTCTTCTGCACCAGCAAAAATTGAACTGTACTCCTGCAGCCGTTCAGGGGCTGGATACTTGGCACTGGAAAATACCTGTGGAGAAACAAGGAGGGACTGAAAAATCCCCCAAAACTCAGCAATCCTACAATAAAGGAAGATGTGGAGTGGAGTTAGCAGGCAATCTGTGCTGCCGGTGGGAATGGACAGCCTTGGAGTCAACAGGCTCCTCAGGGTATCTGCACAGACCCAAACACGCATGGGCCATCACTTCTGAAAATGGAAGTGCCAGAGCTCATCTCTATACACAAGTACTAGGAGATCATTGACAAAAAGGCTTCCACTGGCACAAAGGGAGTTGGAAATACTGTATAAAATGCAGCAAGAATGGGAAAAGAAGGATTTTAACCAGTTTTATGGGGCTCAACAGGATTAGGATGCACTGAAGGGGAGGCTCTCTAACCACAGCTTTCATTCACATAGTCAAAGTGGCCACGAGCCTGAAGTGTAAGGGTGTTGGGCTGAGCTCAGGGTGTTGGGCTTAGCTCAGCACATGCCATTTTTCCTTCTCAGGAAGTAGCTGGGACAGGTCATAGGCCTGGAGCTCATAAGGCCAGAGCTGTGTGGCTCATGGGTCTAAAAATCATCAATTGGCTGAGTGAGGAAGGGGATTCTCATCCAAACCCTACTCAGCACCAAGGCATGGAGAGATGAGCGAGCAGCAGCTGCAGCAGCCGAGCACCTCTTCTTCTCCAGAGCTTACATCAGGAGTAAAGAGAGAAGGTGGAAGGAAGAAGGGAGGTCATGCAGCCTTCACTGAAGCCACTACCTTAATAGCTTTCTTGCTGCCCTTTATCTTCTCTATCTTCGCTTGGGCAAGCGTGACTCTCTCACCGATTGCCTGAAGCTGTGCCCGGCTGGCCTCCACCCGCTGGGAGATCCTAGAAGACAAACACCTTTCTTAAGATGAAGAACCCAGAGCCAGAGATTTCTTGGCAACAGCCAGTGCCCAGACCCTCAGGGAAGGACGTGAATCTCGGTGAACGAGATTGTTTCACAGGGCAAAATAGTGCTGGTTGAGATGTGCTTGTCTGGGTCCCACCAGGAGATTTACATACTTGGACATGAAGGTAGGCCTAGTCCATGACTCACAGCACAACGTTCCTGGGGCTGTTTAAAGCACAGCACAGAAAGATCATAGAATCCCAGAACGTTGTGAGCTGGGAGGGACCCACAAGGACCATGGAGTCCAACTCCTGTCCCTGCACAGGACAAGCCCAACATTCACACCATGTCCCTGAGGGCACATGGTGGCCAAATGCTGCTGGAATCTTGTCAGGCTTGGTGCCATGAGCACCTCCCTGGGGAGCCTGTGCCAGTGCTCCACCACCCTCTGCCTCAAGAACCTTTTCCTCATGGCCAACCTCACCCTCCCCTGCCACATCTTCCTGCCATGTCCTCTGCTCCCGGCATTCGTTGGTGGCCAGAGAGAAGAGATCAGCGCCTGCCCCTCCTCTGCCCCTTGGGAGGAAGTTCTAGACCCCATGAGATCTCCTCTCAGTCTCCTCTTCTCCAGGCTCAACAACCCAAGTGACTTCAGCCTCTCCTCATACCCTTCCCCTCTAAACCCTTCCCCAATGTTGTGTCCCTCCTCTGGACACTCTCCAGCAGCTTTAGATCCTTTTTCTCCTGTGGTGCCCAAACTGCCCCCAGTGCTGGAGGTGAGGCCGCCCCAGTGCAGAGCAGAGCGGGACGATCAGCTATTTTGTGACACCAGGTTGCCACACGCCCTCCACCTCCCTGCAGGTACTGCTGACAAGAGCCACAGCCCGTTACCAACTTCCACCGTATTTTTACTAAAAGTGACTTGTTAAAAATGAAAGGCAATACACAATAACGAGCAGAGCTCAGGACTGATGAAGCTCATCCTGTTCTCTACCAGCAGTTTGTTACACGGCTTCTTCCACGTTGCTTTACAGTTTTGTGATCTGCTTTCCACCCCAGTTACACAACATTAGGTCCTCGTCTGGAGCAATAAAGCCTGCTAACTTGCATCATTTTTGCATAACTAGATCAGCATCAAAACGCTTTAGGACTGAGGTGAAAAGCACTCTGTGGCAGCAGGGGATGGCAGTCACTGGTGAAGCACCTCTGCATTCACCACGTGGATATATCTCCTGCAGGAACTGTCACGCAGGTTCAGTCAGAGGCCAGGAGGGACATTGGGACCAGGCATCAGCTACAGGCAAGAGCACCTCTCTGCTGAAGAAAGGCTGAGGGAGCTGGGCTTGTTGAGCTTGGAAAAGAGAAGGCTCCAGGGAGACCTCACTGCAGCCTTCCAGTGCCTGAAGGGAGCTTAGAAACAGGAGGGAGAGAGACTTTGTCCATGGGCAGAGAGTGACAGGACAAGGGGAGATGGTTTGAAACTGAGAGAGGGGAGATTGAGGTGAGATCTGAGGAGGGAATTTTTCACCCAGAGGGTGGTGAGACACTGGCCCAGGTTGGGCAGAGAAGCTGTGGCTGGGCCTCCCTG
>NW_010289488.1:16696-31950 GCF_000700745.2 Antrostomus carolinensis
TCCCGAGGGTGGTGAGCCAGTGTCCCAGGTTGTCCAGAGAAGCTGTGGCTGCTCCTCCCTGGAAGTGTTCTCGGCCAGGCTGGATGAGGCTTTGAGCAACCTGGTCTAGTGGAAGGTGTCCCTGCTGATGGCAGGGGGGTTGGGACTGGAGGAGCTTTAAGGTCCCTCCCAACCCAAACCACTCTGGGATTCTATACAGGTAGCTCTGGAGTCACCTTCTCAGAAGAGACCTTCCTTCCCCATGCATAACTAGCAGGTTCTCCCTACCTTCAAGCTCAAAAGCTGAAAACTGTTCTGAATCTTCACCCCCCAATGAAGCCAGCAAAGAATATTTTTATGGCTCTACAACCCATTAGGAGAGACAGCACTCCACTCCAGCAATGTTTTGTAGCAATGAGTTCCATCAGACCATTTTGTGCTTGTAAAAAAATCCATCTCAAGCACTGTCTTTTAATTTCACCACAAGTTCCTCTTTGCTGTTGAGCAGCCAGCTCCCATGTTTGGTTGGTTTTTGTTTTTTCCACTCTATATAATTCCATTTAGTAACAAATTTGACATTAGCAGTGATCCACGATTCCCATTTTCTAACTGTACCAAACTCATCTTTCCAAGTATTTTCACTCTGTGCCGTACATTCCCTATTACAGTCCAGAAATGGACTCCACTAAACCTCCCCCCACTGAGCAGGTCCAAGCAGCCTCCTGACCTCCCACCATTCTGACAGAACCCCACTTCTTTCTCTACACAGCTTTCAGTGTTTCTGGTTTGTTTATAGCCATGCTCCTCTCTTTCTGAAGGCATGAAAATCCTTCCTTATGCATATGGCAGGAGAGCACACAGCTTGTTTCTAATTTATTCTTTTTTGGAGTGGGAGATGAGCAAAACTGAACCTCATGAGATTCTCCCTCTCGGAATTATTCTCTGTTTCCCCACCCTTTTATTTTAAACACAGCCTAACAGCTTGTAGTTTGTACCAACACTAAGTACAAATCTGTTCATTATTTCCTTCCCACACCCTCCCTCTGTCTCAGTGGAGTAAGTCCACATCACTTACACACTTGATAGGTTCTCAGAGGAGTTGTTGTTGTTCCTTTCCGTGGGCATTTCCTAGCACCTGTCTGCAGCAAATTTCTTGTGTCAAAGGGCTGACCCCTTGCCTTGTTTTATTAAAGTGTGAGATGCCTCTCAAGGACCTTTGTCTTCCCTAACTGCTCTCCTCAGCAAATTTTTCCACCTGACAGTTCACTTCTCTTCTAGATGTTTCATAATTGTATTGATTGTTGCTATCTCCAGTGCTGCTCCTGGGGACATCTCCCTATTTTTACTTCCTTCAAAGCTGGAAAAAAAAATAAATTGGTCATTTATTTCTGCCTTGCTGCTCTCCCTCAAATCAATGATGCAATTTTCCCTCTCACCTCTGACTAGACCCCTCTCCTCTCCTAGAAGAACTCTACAAAGACCTTCCTGAAGCTCCAAATCAAAGCAAGGTATCAATTGCCTTTTAGCCAGTACCCTGCTGCCTCCCAGAGACAATTCTCAGGGGCTGACAAGGCACAAGTTTCTCTCCCAGAAGGAGGTGTTAAGCACACACTTATGCAAGCTCAGGTCTGGAAACCAGTAACTGTTCTCCCCCTTTCCAGTGCATGACTGAGTGAGTCAAGTGAAGTAGTCAATGGCTTCCCTCATTCCCCACGTTATCCCCAATGCTTCACCAGGTATCATCCTCTTCCTCTCCCTTCCCACACTCACTCTTTCATGAGCTGTGAAGAAGTAAAGGAGTTTTTGAGGAATCCCAGTGATCCTTTCACCCTGAACCACTTCCACATTTAACATTCCTCCTCTAAGACACCTGGTTTGGGAGAGGAACGGTGCCACCACCAAACGCAGGCAGTGCATTGGCCGTTGCAAAGTGCTGCTTGGGGCAAGGCTCCGAACACCTCCTGTAGCACGTGGAGAGCAGCAAGGGAAGAAGAGAAAGCAAAGCACCTCTGAGCCCACAGCACTGCATATGTCATTCTCACTTCAGGTTTGCTGGAACCTCTCTTAAAAAGAAAGCATCTCTAAAACCAGAACATGGAATCACAGAACGTTGTGAGTTGGAAGGGACCCACAAGGACCATGGAGTCCAACTCCTGTCCCTGCACAGGACAAGCCCAAGAGTCAGACCATGTGTCTGCGGGCACATCTACAGCTTCATCCATCCCTACTGCCCACCAAATATAATTAAGAGTGACTACACTCACCCATGTATTGGGCAGACAGCCTGCTCCCAGCTGGGGAAGTGCCAGCTCAGGTGTTTTGAATCACGATGGCTCTTCCCTGAGGCAACCTGTACTTTCCCCTGAGGGCACATCTATAGCTTCACCCATCCCTACTGCCCACCAAATATAATTGAGAGTGACTACACTCACCCATGTATCAGGCAGACAGCCTGCTCCCAGCTGGGGAAGTCATCCAGTGCCAGCTCAGGTGTTTTGAATCATGATGGCTCTTCCCTGAGGCAACCTGTACTTTCTCCTGTGATCTTCTACTCAAGGATTTGACAGGCCAAAGCCCACTGACCTTAGAAGATCTGCCAAAAACATTCACCTGAGGTGGTAGAGATGCAGGCCCACAACACAGAAGGAATACACATCAGTCTACAGAATTTATTTATTTGTTGCTGAGCAAGATAAGTATGAAAAATAAATTAAAACTCCCTCAATCCAACTAATCCAAATTCTATCACGTGTATGGACTCCTGAAAGTGCGTGACTTATGTACAGCAAGTTCAAGATACAAGTAAAGAGACAATATACTATATTGATGCTGAAAAAGTAGTGGGTGGAGAGGACTGCTGCCAAGGGTTTCAGGGGCAAAGCGTTTGAAGCAAGGTGGCATTCAGACCTCAACCTCCATTAAAGAAGGAACGTGTTACTGAGTGGGGTTTGTTTGAAAGACAATTGCAATCAGGACAGGAGGGGGAAGTGTTAATAAACCAGAACCCTGTGCTCAGCCAGCCAAATCCACCAGCAGCATCTGAACCTGCCCCGCGCCGATCCTGTTAGTCACTGCTGGGTTATTTTGCTCTCGGTGTTCTTTTCTGCTTGAGAAACCCCTGTAGTTAGATTCAGTGTGACTTTGGAGTTGGAAGGAAGCAGGAACGCAGGGCCACAGCCCCTCCCTTGGGCAGGATGTGTGCTTGGGGACAAGCAAAAAGGGGGTCTGCACAAAACAGAACAATAGATCACCTGCCTTCAAATCCTGGGCGCTGAGCCAGACCCACCTTCCCCTCCCAGTGCTCTTCTTTGGGGAAGGAATACATGTGGCAGATTAAATCTGTCTCCTGGATTATCTCTTAATCCATACAGATTTTTATTTTTAATCTAAGCAGATATTAAAGCCAATCTTTCAGCTGCTTTGATTCAAGCTTTCACATTTTCTGAAATCTTTTTGCAGTCAAGCCCCCTGGGGCCTCACCCCCAGCTTAGATCTTGTTTCTCCTGAAGCCCTCACACTGCTGCTTTGAGATCCTCTCCATATTAGAGGTGACTCTCTCCAACACCCACAGCAGGTCCCAGGAATACTTCCTCCCACCTCACTGCCTCCCTCGCTGACCCTGTACCCTCTGTCACATCTGCAGCCACACAACAGATCCCTTCCTGTTATTTCCTTATAGCTCATCTGATAAATCTCACATTCAGAGCACTATAGAAAGACCTCCTCTGCTGCACGTGTCTGCTCAGAAGGGAAAAATTACTCTTCTCTTACTCCCACAGGAAAAAGATTTGAGGCATTATGGATCTGGCATCCAGGACACTGGACACTGCCTGAAAGTTGTCAGCACTGGCAGTAATACTCTTTCTATGAGGGTCTCCACACACTCCACAGTGCCAAGAAAAGAATTGTGATTGTTATCATCTAGATTTGCTAGGGATCAGACAGCATCAGAAAAAAGGTTTAAATCAGAGCAGGCTTAAATACGAGCTGACAGATTCCCAGAGAGGTGACTGAGCAAGACAGAATTCAGGTGGAAGGAAGCAGCACAGCAGCAGGAGACCCTTTGCTGTCTATGTGGAGTGTACACACCACCCAAAAGTGATGGGGATGACAAAACTTGGGAAGTGGGAGAGAGAAGAAGCAAGCTCCAGACCAAGGTGAATGAGAAAGGCTGGGAGCAAACCTCTCCAGAATACCAAAGAACTTCAATTTCATGTCTGAAGTACAAAAGTAAGTGCTCAACCAAGGAGAAAGAACATTATGGAGCAGAATGAGAAATGAAGTTGCACAGGAGGATAAAACAGCCCAAGTATTAAATAACTTTTTCCTTAAATGAGGACTGTACACATCACAGCAAGTCAGGCTTCTGGTCTCCCCCCAGCCCAAGCTCCAGCCCTGAGAGATCACAAGGGGATGCTCGGCATTGCTGTTCTCAGCTTCAGGGCACATATGATAAATCTGTTCTATAAAGACTTGGGTTTTTGCCTAAAAGTCAGGCAGCTTTCTCCCCCCCTGCCCCCCAAAGTGTGCTTTTATTAAACTCCTCCCTCACTGTAGAAGGTGTGAATTAGAAGGGATGGAATTTATGGTTCTTTTATTTTATGACATCCCCAGATTCTCCAAGTGGCTGGTGCTGGAGCAGGATAAGAAGGGAAGAGAACAGTGCTGGCTGCCATTCATCCTTCCACAGCACCAAAACCAGCATGGTACCACTACTGGTGAAGCAGATACAACTCAACACCTAGGACAAGTTTCAGTGGGTTTCCAAAAGTGAAAGAACCACTGGTGAGGTGAGGAGAGACTACCTTCCAGGGGAGACATCATCCCATGATGAAAGCAGCACAAGAGAGTGGTGCTGAGGGAGCCAAATGTCCACCTTTCTTCTCAAGCCACCGAGCTCCTTCATCATCTGCTTCTTTCCTGGGACCCAGAGGCACATCACTGCTGTCTTTGCCTTGTGTGGTGTGAAGAAGGATCACAGAATCATAGTGGCTGGAAAAGACCTTTAAGATCATTGCGTCCAACCATCAACCCAGCACTGCCAATTCCACCTCTAACCCATGTCCCTCAGCACCTCGTCTGCCCGTCTGTTAAATCCCACCAGGGAAGGTGACTCCACCACCTCCCTGGGCAGCCTGTTCCAATGCCTGACTGACCTTTGGGTGAAGAAATGTTTCCTCAAATCCAATCTAAACCTCCCCTGGTGCAACTTGAGGCCATCTTTTTCAAGTTTTAATTTGTCCAAGAATCTTCTCAAAAAAAAAAAAAAAAGACCAGGGACTTTTATGGTTCCTCAGGCTGTTAAAGTGATGGAGAAACATCAATGCACCACCCCCAGTACCCGTACCTCAGGGCTCTGATGTACAATCCACTAGATTGAAGCAGGTCTAGAGAGCTAAGCTAGCATATCTCAGCATGTTCTGGCTGGCTGATGAAGGATAACACTTTA
The DNA here is from genome assembly GCF_000700745.2 of Antrostomus carolinensis. Lineage (NCBI taxonomy): Eukaryota > Metazoa > Chordata > Aves > Caprimulgiformes > Caprimulgidae > Antrostomus > Antrostomus carolinensis. The sequence goes on from NW_010289488.1 coordinate 22,125, forward strand.
TGAGGCACTAGAGTGTTCTTTACAAAAAGCCTTACCACGTACAGATGTTCCTATGCACTGCGGTGGCCCAGCTCAGAGTTCATGCAGCCATGAAACGGGCTGTGAGAAGCCCAAGCCCCACTGTCCCCACTCCCACGCCGTGCGTCTGTCCCAGCAGCTGGCAACATCACAGGATCGAGGTGGAGAAAGCAAAGGCAAGGCTGCCAAGACATTTATGGTGAACAGTGATCCAGAGAAGCATTTGAAGCCAGGTCATAAAGCCAATTCACCTCCAAAGTTTGAAAGGCAAAAAGGCATTTTATAAAGAGCCAAATACGTTCAACCACTCAAAGAAAGATCAACTTGTTTGCTTTCTGCTCATCTCTCTTCATATTTAAGCAGTTCTGAAAGTCCTACTTCATGTCTGAGTAAGTGCAATCAGAAACTGTCATCATACCCCATCGCTGACAGAAAGAAATCCCAAGTGAGACCATGTAATCAAGGTTCCTTCCTCCATTAAAGGTTTGGGTATTATACTAATTAATGTTTATCACACTTTGATTGCTCCTTGAGCCTGATTTGCAGGTGTTTCAGCATTCAGATACTGCCCCGCTCTGTGATGCCAGACGGCTTTGCAGACTGGAGGGTGATGAAGGTTGCCAGGTTATCCCCAGCAGGGTCTGCCATACATCACCCTCCACAGGTCATGTTCTCACACCAAAATCATTTCATTTTGATTTTTAATCTCTCGTTTCACAGGGTGCTCCTGCTAATGTGAATCAAGTTTATGTAAAACTGGAAACTTAGTATTTGGACCTATCATCACAGCATGTTCCTCCCTCTTCCCCTACAGTTTGTTCTCCTCCCTAGAAAAGCAGCTTTTCTTTTCTTCTCTTTTTTTTTCTTTTAAAAGAAAGGTCACAAACAAGTTGGGGTTGGAACTGGCTGATCATTAAGGTCCTTTCCAACCCAAGCCAATCTATGATTCTATGATTCTAAGTTCTTCTTTAATCTTCCAACCTGTTTATCTGCCTCCCACCACTGACTGATCTGAAAGCAGACACGCTTTCTTGTTTTTAGAAGAAATAGATACGAAGCAGAAAGTCTGCATATACTGGGTAGAAAGTCAGTGTTTGCAAATAAATTACACAGTTAGACCTTCTATGTAAACTATACAGGCTACTTTTTGTCAAACCACTTCTCCATTAATAGTGTAAAGATATATAAACACAACAGGTTCTACCATCGCGGTGACAGCTTTTGGGAAGGATACTCTAAAAGAAGTAACAGGGAAAAACTGGTTCTTCTCCCAGTGCTGCTGGAGTTTCACAGATGATCTTTTGAGTTCCTCCACCGGCAGTGTGGGGGCAGATATTGAACACCCCCATGGAACTGCTTCCCATAGCAGCAGGAACAAGAATAAGCTGGAGATATTAGGCTGTGGGTGCTGTAAGAAGAGACTCAGAATGGTTTGGGTTGGAAAGGACCTTTAAAGGTCATCTAGTCCAACCCCCACTGCAATGGACATCTTCAACTAGATCAGGTTGCTCAGAGCCCCATCCAACCTGACCTTGAAAGTTTCCAGGGATGGGGCTTCTACCATTTCTCTGGGCAACCTGGGCCAGGGTCTCACCACTCTCTGGGTGAGATATTTCTTCCCTTACATCTAGTCTAAATTTCCCCTCTTTTAATTTCAAACCATCACCCCTTGTCCTGTTGCAACAGGTTCTACTAAAAAGTCTGTCCCCATCTTTCTTATAAGTTCTGGAGAGTTGTTACAAGGTCTCCCTGGAGCCTTCTCTTCTCCAGGCTGAACAGCCCCAACTCTCTCAGCCTGTCCTCGCAGCAGAGGTGTTGCAGGAACTGGTAACTAGTAAAAGTTACCAGTAAAGAACTAGTAACTGGTTTGTTATCTATACAGTCTTCACTCACCCTTGCAAAATTCTCACAAGTATTTACTCACTGAAGCTCAGCCTTTTGTAGTAACAGCCTTTGATGTTTTGGTGGTTTGGGGTTTTTTTAATCACTTTTGAAAGGAGGGATGATCCTGTTTGGACAGAATTTTAAGAGATTTTTCAGAAGTAAATTTTGTTTCCATGTTGCTTAAAGTTACCGACCTTAGTTGGCAGGTAGCTTGAGAAGGTGTTTTGGCACCTTGTAAGCTTAAATTAATCAACTGGATACACAAACATTATGTTTCTCTTTCTCCCATCAAAGCTCCTTTCTCAGAATAGCCAAAGATCTTCCTCCCTGTCCCCACTGAATAGAAAATGCTCTACTGCCGGGTGGCCCTAACGTGAGGCTGATCCTACCAGGTCAGCCGAGCTCCCACTCGTGCGCTGGGATGGAGACCTTATAACAACCTTTTTCTATCCACGCAGCACAAATGCTGCTCCTAGTCAATGTCCACTACCAAAACAAGCCATTGTCCCCAAGAATAAGAATGCTGATCAAAACCACACCTGCCTCCGGATCAGAAACGGATTCCTTGTGATAGAAGTCCAAACTCCAATCATTCTCCAAGAAAAGCATCGCTTTTCTTTGCATCTGTCCTACCACATAATATGCACTTTCTCAGAAACTGATATTAGCTCTTTGCTAGTTACAAACCCTCATTGTTAACCAAATCTTTTCCCTTTCTGATACATGCTTTTGGATTCCAAGAAATTTGAATTTCTTCTCGGAACAGAGGTCTCCTGCTCTCCAAGGAAAGATTCTTTCCATATTTTTTTGCAAATGGAGCTTTTTATTTCACAATATTTGCTCTTCAGAAACAGAGGTTGTTTAGTGTTACTGCTTCGTTTCCTTACAATCAATTGCAGACACACTCAAATCTCAAAGGCATCTTCTATGATATGGCCATCAACAAGCTAATCTGAGCATAAGTACTTCTTCAACAAATGAGAGTCACTCTTCATGCCACATTATCCATCCAACACCTTCCCCAAGTGGTTACAGAACTCTCTTATGTTCTTAAGGGATTTCTAGTTACTTTTCCCCAAAAATATTTGGGCCCCAGGCAGAGATTTTTCTAAGGGCATCAAAGAGCAGATGCCTCTGGACTGAGAGCTGCTCTGTCACTTCAGTGACACAGTCTGGGGCACACCAGTGATCGGACATCACCTTCAGAGCAGTTCTAGACACACAATTTTATTTTCCTCACTGTCCTTTTAAAACTCATCTTCCTCACAGAGTGACTCACAAATCGTTATTAAGAATGGAAATACCAACTTCACAATAATAGCAGAATAAATTGTACAGTGTACTTTTCCAACCTCCTTCCCTACCCCAAAACTACCAAGACAATAATTTATCAATTCTAATAGCCTAACCACTCACCCTGTGACATACTCACACAATAAATGTTCTCACAGACCAACATCTTCAGCAGCAGCTCAGCCCCTCATCCCAGCTAAAAGTAAGCATGAAGCATAATGAAGGGCATGATTTTGGCTGTGAAGTTGTCTGAGTTTTCATCCCACCTTAAATTGCCCATGTGCTAGAAGGAACAAAGAAAACCCTGCCTGGTGCTCAGTAAACCAGGAGGAGTTGGGAGTTTCTCACCCTCCCTCCCTAAAATAAAGTCACACAAAGTCTGAATTTGTTCTGGAATCAACAAAATCCAGGATACCACTTTCAAAAGTATTATTGTCGAAGCAAAACCAAAGAGACCCAGTCATTGGGCCAAAGTGACAGAGAGAACCAGACTGTGGAGACCAGGAATTTTCCAGTTTCTTGGTGCCAAGCTACTGGAATGACTGGCATGTTATATAAATTTCATAGATAATCAGAAAGGCTACTCCTGCCACCCTACCACAGAGCAGAAGTGCAACAGCTTCACCTCCTCTTCTAAAAGGAACATCCTATTATGCCTCTTAATCCCATCAAGCATGTCTTCTTATTCAGCTTTGATGGCACATCTAAAATCAAAAGTCCTAGAAGGAAAATAAAATCAGGTATTTGCATTTTTAAATGTATATTAATCCAGAATAAGGATCGTATTCTTGGATAAATTAAGAGTGGAATCCACATAGAAGATACTAAATTACCCACCTGGGGTTTCTCTTTAACATACTTTACTATCCATATCCTTCATCTCTGGCTCCAAAAATAATGTTGATGCCCTCTTCTCCCTAATGGCACAGCACAGTGGATTCCCTAAATAAAATGACTGTCTGGAGGATTTAAATGGAAGAAAAAGCAGAATTCCTTCATCAGCATCTCCAAATGGATCTGCTGTCTCCAAAAGCCCTGCTCTGCCTTAACTGTCAGTTACATTTACAGCCCAACTCTAAGCTACCCCGTTTGGAGAAGCCCAGTGGCAGCACTGCAGCTTGTCAGAAAGAAGGACCATGGAAAGGAGAATTTAATCCGTCAGTCAAGTGTGAAGAACAGACCTTTGGCACTCGTGTTTCCTCCTGCAACCTCCCCTCAGTGTGCACACTCCCACTTGTGTAGGAGAGAGCCTGTAATACACATTTCAAGCCACTCAATGTTATTTTTCCAGACAGTTTTCTCCACACTAGATCCCCTGATGGAAGTCATGCCTGTAAAACAAAGTGACTTACTTGCATCTCTTCCTCCAGGGCTGACCATGTAGACAAGATTCATCCACAGGAACAGAAAATGACTCCAACACATGTGTGAGAGTCCAGAGTCTGAAGCTGGTTGGGAAGGTAGAGCTATCACTTTGTATAAGAAAAGAACGACGTGGCAATCGTGTCAAGAAGAGTGGGAGTGGGAGAATCTGACAATATTGCCAAACCTGCGGGCTAAGAAACTGCAAAAAAGGGAACATTTCTTCTGCTGTGAGGCACACACTGACTTCTTTTGTCTGGAGAGGAAAGGAGGGTGGAGAGAGGTGAGGGTGGGTCTGTTCAACCAAGGAGCAAGGGACAGGACAAGAGGAAATGGGCTCCAGTTGTGGCCAGGGCAGTTGAGATGGGATGTGAGGAAGAATTTCTTTGCTGCAAGGGTTCTGAGGCATTGGAAGGGGTTGCCCAGGGCAGTGGTGGAGTCCCCATCCCTGGAGGGATTGAAGAGTCATAGTGTAGACACAGTGCTGAGGGACATGGGTTAGTCGGGGACTTGTCAGTGTTGGGTTCATGGTTGGACTCGATGAGCTTAAAGGGCTTTTCCAGTTGAGGTAATTGTGGGATTCTCTGGTTCAGGCCGCAGGATGGTCAGCCTGCAATGCACATTCTGCTCAGCAATTTCCCAGCTACCAACTTGCACTTGCACTGGAAGGTGCATCTTACTCTTCCTCTGTCTTGTCCTGTCTTTAAGGACCAGGGAGAGATTTAGCTCACAAGAATTTGAGAGCTGCTACTCAATAGTGATTTTTTTCCAACAAGGCACAGAGTAAAAACAAGACACTACCCCATCAGGGTTAAAAAAAGAACACAAACTAAAATCAAACAACAAACCATATGTACCGAAGTTACCTAAACTTCTCCCTACTGTTTGCCTTTCCTATTGCACACACCATCTGTTTTGATCAAACTGTCTCACTTTTCCACTAGATATTCCCTGTCAGAGTGGAGAGAATCCTCTCAAGACCTCCATTAAGTCTGAAATTGTTGGCTGCCTCCTTTTGCTAAGCAGCTTTGAGACCAGTTCCAGAAGGGGGAGAATACACTTCTCCTGCAACTTTTGTATTTTCCTTCACTTTTTTATTACTTACAGCAAAGTGATTTATCAGCAGTTTAGCATGAGGCACTTAAACCACTCATTTTATTTTTAGTGACTGAGGATATGGGGAAGGCTTGTCTTTCCTTTGTGCTCCTGGATGGCCATTTCAGCATCTCGGACACAATATTCCAGCATTTTCTTTTCAGATGTAGAATCAAGCATTGAGAGCCCTTCCTTCCCCACAGAGTGTTTTCTGTAGCTAATGAAAACTCAGCTCGAGCTTTGAAAAACGTTTTGCATTAAATGCCAGCGCTGAGTCTTTTAGTTATTCATTAAAATGTCCTGCTATTTGCAAACCTGCTATTAGGTGTGAAAAGTTTAAGTCTGCTTGGAGGAGGATATTGAAGGTGAAGCACTTCAATCACTTCTTTAAATTGCTGGTTTTAAACAAGGCTGAAGGCCTGGTTATTATACAGCAGGCTACAGCTCTCTTATCGAGCTCAACCTGCCTTTCAATCACTAAAGGCAGAACAGATTGACCGCCCTTCTTTTGGGGGAATGGGATTCAAAGATAAACAGGCTGCTAGTGCAAGAAACTGATGTGGCAGAGCTGTTGTGAGTAGACTCAGAGCCAGGGCTTGAGTAACCATCCCTACATTTCAATGACAATGCCATAAAAAGCATCTCGCTTGCAGAATCAAACTTAGCATTCTATTCTTCTCCTTCAAATGACACATTTCATCTCTGGACGTCCAAAAGACACAGATTTTCAGCACTTCCTGAGATGAGCGAGAATCTTGTCTTGCTAATTCTCCACCATGTTTGTTTCATTTTGAAGGAATAATCTTTTAATGACTTAATGCCATTCAGTCTCTCTCTTTCCTACTATTCCCACTTCATTTCAAGCTATGACAGCTTTCCCTGTGCCCCTTCCCACCCGCAGCCCCACTCCACAGCCTATCAAGGCATCTGAATTGAGCCCGGGCCTCAGATCCCACCAGATTTTAAGATTAGGGATTTCAGCAGCCCCCAGGAAGAGCTGTAATCTGGACTCTTGCACGACACTCACTATCCCTTCTTAAGGAGGGGGTAGGATTGCTACTGCCAACTGCCACCAACCTTCCAGGCATGCTGACCTGACCCCTATATGTCACCTCCTGAAGTCTTCCCAAGAGTTTTGGAACCTCTCTCAAGCTACATCTTTACAAGTTTTCAAATTTAGCTTCCAGAGGCTCATGAGAGCTAAAAAACAAATGAGTGGTTTCTGACAAAGTGTGTGCTACACTTTAAAAAAAAATAAAAAAAAGAAAAGAAATTCCCACATGACTTGGACATGCCTCTGCAAGGATAATCAGTATCTGCAGGCAAAATTCCTCCATGTTTTCCCCATGGTCTCTGTCCTCATGTCTGCAGGACCATCCACTCACATTACCTCACTATTTCTGCTTAATGTTCCTCTTACAGTCTCTCAAGAGAGATATCTGAAACGAAACCAGACCTAGCATCCTCTCTGAGATCATCTCTGGGACAACTTTGAAGTACCACGAGGTGACTTGTTGCTTAACAAGAGCCATATCACTCTCAAATTAACAGGAGACAAATGGATGATTCCCTGTTCTCCAGCCAGCCTGCTGGTGTCACCTCACCTGAATGGTGACCCATCACAACGGAGCCCTCGTTGCAGCTCTTCTTCGGTAAGATCCAACCCTTACAAGTGGCAGAGGAACAATTACAATGCAGTGTCCAAGCTCCAAGCTGCACCCCAGAGCCAGAGCTTACAACAAACAAGACAAAGGGCAGATTGCAGCGAGACCCTTCTTTGCAAGTTTCCATGAACATTTAATAACACATTGCACAGATCTCCTAAATCAAGTACATTCTTAGGGATATATTCATAGAATCATAGAATGGTTTGGGTTGGAAGGGACTTTAAAGCTCATCCAGTCCCAACCCCCCTGCCAGCAGCAGGGACACCTTCCACTAGACCAGGTTGCTCAGAGCAAATATTCAGTCACCCATTTCCATTATTGGTCATCATGACTAATCACAGTAATAAGGTTAAAACAAGAGGGGGAAAACAACCAAATACACCCCGTGATTAAGGTTTTATCTGTATTTTCAATTTCAGGACTACTGGCATCTCAACTCTGCTCCTGTCCCAAACATCCCTTAATGCTCTGCTGCCCAGCCAGCTACTCCTTCCTCCATCACACACTTACCAGACTTCCTCCCCACGCATAACAGCGTTTCCACAGTGCTTTTGTTTTCTAACTACCACTTTCAAAAGTGTGGCTCTCAGTTAAACTTTTTTTGTTTAATATTAAAGCCTTTTTTCAAATATTTAATATGAAATTAATTTGAATCCAACTGGGGAGGAACAGGAAGCACATGCCTGTTTAGCAAAACACTATTCCAGACAAGCAAAAAGACACTGAATAAAGATCTTTAAAAAGATCAACCCAGAAATTCTTCCATAAACTGGAAAAAAAAATAAGCACAAGGATGAAAAATTTTGTATACTGTGGTATGGATCACAGGCAAAGGAGACCAGGACCCTGATAACAACATTCCAACCCTGAGTTATTTGTTTGCTTTCTACTGCTGTAACACTCCATGAGGTAAGTTGCAGAGGCAATCTTCCACAAACCTGTTTTACAAAGTGTGCACCCTGAATAATGAACTGACAGATTAGATGTTATTAACATCTCCTGGCAAAAAAACCCCCACTCCTCAGAAACTAGGAAATCCCAAAGGGCAAGCCTAGCTAACCAGGGGGTATCTCAGGAAAACTAAACCCCTCACCCATCTGAAGCACTCACCACAACAATGTTCCTGTAAAAAAAATCCCACAGGGCACGATTCCGACACGAGCTCTCACCCAGCAAATGCTGGTATCGATGACACGAACGGAGGAAAGGCTGCTGGTTAATTGGGTGTTTCAACTGGTCATTCTGCTTCCTGTGATGTGCAGCAAAAGCCCTCCTTAAAGTGCAGGAGTTAAGCACGTCTAGATGCTATGTCAGATTTGCTATGTTAGAATATTCAGGTTTTAAGCAGTAATGACACATATTAAAATCTCAGTCGCTACAGGCGATGAATCTGATCTTTACTGCAGCTTCCACAGTAGATTAATGACATGAGTTCAGTTATCATACACAAGGGTAACACTTCCCACTGCTCCAAAAGAGAAGCTCTGATGAGCTAACATGGAAAAAAAAGATGTAGTTGTGGAAAGATTCCTCTTTCCATAGAGTAAGAGAGACTCATTTTACCTTCAACAAAGTACAAATCAGCTTGCCACTCTCGAAAACACCGTGCCAATCCAAGTGTTCCCACAAAAAAAACCAACCCACAACATCTGCACCTTGGTGGTACTGGAGTAATGAGTCTGACACACTCAGCTGAGTCTGCCATACTGACAAGTTTCTTCTCCATCAACATCACCAGCTGCTGTTTTGCAGATCAGAACAGTTGGCTTCCCCAGATAAGGCAGCTCCTTCCTGGAAATGGAAGACAGAGCTGCCTTATCTCAGGGAAGGGAAGAGAAAAGGTCACTCTTCACTAAGTGGCAAAGTTCTCACCTTGAAAGCTTTGCCCCTTGATTGGCATGGAACCACCAAAGTCATGGAACTTTTAATCAGATGCCTGCATAATTACCAAACTGTAATTAATTACATCAGAGAGCAGAGACCTCAGAGGAAAGGCAAAGCAAACAAAGAGCCCAATGAAGCCTCCTCTGTTGTGGGAAAAAAAATTGGTAATTAAAAGTCATGAGTGCACCAAAGAGTGAGAGAACAGCATCACAGTCACTGTTCAGGACTCGGGAGTGACTTGCATACAAACCACCAGGCTTGTCTCCCTGGGGAAATTACAGGGCACTGCATTACAGAGCAGTGAGAAAGGGGAAAAAAGAGATGGAGAAAGAACCACACCTGCTCTATCAACAGCTTTATTTGCCCCACAGCAAGGGACAGCACTGCCAACCAGTCCCAAGTTTGAGAGGTGCCTTCCACATGTTTCTGGCAGCTCTAGAAAGCCTCACAGCTTCGTACCACAAAGGGTTTCCATACTGAGAAGTGCACAAAAGAATAAGACCTTGTGTTCAACCTAATCCAGCCTCCACACACTCCTGGCCCTTACCCAAATGAAGATTATTCCAATTAAAAGCCCTTATTTGCCTCAATGACCTGAGCTCAGCCTGAAGGACTACTCTTTC